>NC_081568.1:41024145-41033173 GCF_022355385.1 Mustela nigripes | reverse complement strand
AAAAAAAAAAAAAAAAAAAAAGAACTTTGAAGACATTATAACAAGTGAGAGCCAAACATGAGAGGACAAATACTGTGGTTCCACTTCTATGAGTTACGGAGAATGGGACCATATGAGAGTTCCCTGTATGTTCTACTTATTTTATCTGTAATCCTAAAAGCACTCTAAAAAGTAAAGTCTATTAATTAAAGAAAAAAAAAGATCTATACTATGTTGAGACTAAACTAGGGGTCAAAAGTGGTTACAAGAATGGCAGTTAGAAAACTACCTCACCCATCCACAAGAGCCTATGGTCATCCATCCAGGGGGAAGTGGTGAGGGTGAAGAGGAATGTGTTAGCCAAGAATGGGAGTGGGGGGCTATGGACCACCGGAAGCCCAGCAGACCCTACTGCCTGCTGAAGCTACAGGCTGGGCCTCTGACCTGGACCAGACCCCATCAGACACATGGGACAGTGCTAGCTCGGCGTGGTCTAGCTTTCAGCTACCCAGACTGCCACACAGGACCAGTCCTCTTCCCCAGTTCTGGCCCAGCCGATCCTCAGAGAGAATGCTTCAGGAGAAGCCCCCAGAAGGAGAGAGCACAGAGCAAAGAGGACACAAAACTGCAGCTAGGGAGAATGTGCATGCCAGGAGATCAGCCAACAGCAGAGACCATCCCAGCTAAGAGGCAGCCTGGGGGCAGCCCTGAAATGTAGGGCGGTTCCCACATTTTTCTTAACCCGGAAACGAGTCAACAAATGTGACTGAAGGCAAAGAACTGTAGCGTAGCGTGGCTGGCGGTAGAGGACGGCAAACTCCCAGAAGTATGGCTATCCAAAGGGGCAGGAGCACCAGGAATGCACAAGGAAAGTCTTAACTTATTTTCGTCTTGCCTTATGGCCACAGACTGTAAACAAGTCACTCCCGTGGAAAAGTTACTCCCAGCATCAGAAGAATACCTATCGGGTGTCTGGGTGGCTCAGTGGGTAAACGTCTGCCTTTAGCTCCGGTCTGGATCCCCGCGTCCTGGGATCGAGCCCCCGCATCCAACTCTCTGCTCAGTAGAGAGTCTGCTTCTCCCTCTTCCACTCCCCTGCTTGTGTTCCCTCTCTCACTGTGTCTCTCTCTGTCATAAATAAATAAAATCTTTCTAAAAAAAAAAGTATACCTACAGCTGGGATGAATCAGAAAGACAAGAAAGAGAGTTAAGATGGTCAAGGGTTACGGCTCTTGACTCTGCCTGGCCAAGCTGTATGACCTTGAGGAAATTACTGAACTTTTCTGAGCTTCAGGTTTTTCTTTAGTAAGATGGTGACAGTAATAATAGTACTCAACTAGTCAGAGTATTGTGAGAATGAAAGAGCTAGTCTGTGTTACTAAGCGTCATGGCTGGCACATTTCAAAGAGGCAGAAACTGAGGCTCAGAGACCCACAGGAACCGGTGGGCAGCAGAGCCTTGCCAGTCAGACTCCAAACCATTAGACCTGCACGGCCCAGAGGCAGAGGTCACTGGCTACATGTGGCCTTTGGGGACTAGAAATATGGAGAATCTTGATTGTGATGTGCTGTCAGTATAAAAGACACTGGATTTCAAAGACAGTACAAAAAAAGAAGTAAAATGTTTCATGAATAACTTTTATATTGATCACATGTTAAAATATGAGTTTGAAGGGGTGCCTGGGTGGCTCAGTGGGTTAAAACTTCTGCCTTCAGCTCAGGTCATGATCTCAGTGTCCTGGGATGGAGCCCCGCCTCAGGGTCTCTGCTCAGTGGGGAGCCTGCTTCCTTCTCTCTCTGCCTGCCTCTCTGCCTACTTGTAATCTCTGTCAAATAAATGAATAAAATCGTTTTTTTAAAAATATGAGTTTGGACATATTGGGATAAATTAAATATACTAAAATTTATTTTATCTTCTTTAATTTTCCAAATGGAGCTACTCAAAAATGTTCAGTGACGCGTGTGGCTTGAATTACATTTCTATTGGACTGCACTGAGCTACCAGGGCACCTTCTGGTGAGATAACCCGGGGCAGAGACGCCTGTGAATGTTAGAGTTGTAATGGACTCATTCGAAAAGGACAGGGGACCTAAGTCATCTGGGGGAAAAAAAGCTTGTTAAAGACAGCTATGCCTGAGATCTAAAAATCTTTTAAAATGCTGTGTCTGCAGGATTGGGAGAAGGGCTTTCCTTATGCAGGAAGGCGAGGGGGCTGGCAAGATCAGGAATAGAGAGCTGGCAGATGCCAGGGCAGTCTTGACCCAGCACATAGGGCACCGAAGAGAAGAGCCATATGGATTCTCTGTGCCTTTTTTCGGCTAACCACAAGGATCAGAGGATGAGGAGGCTATTTTCTGTAGACTCTGTAAAGGAAATAGGAAATAGGACAGGAAATCGAACTGCCATATCAGAGGGGAAAAAAATACAGGACTAAATTTCAGCTAAATAATGAACACATTTTTAGTATAAGTATATTCCAAATGTTGCATGGGACATCCTGACACTAAAAAATTATTCACTGATGGGGCGCCCAGGTGGCTCAGGCAGTTATGTGTCTGACCTTGGCTCAGGGTCCTGGGATGGAGCCCTGCATTAGGCTCCACGCCCAGCAGGGAGTCTGCTTGCACATTGCTCGTGCACATTCTCTCTCTCTCTCTCTCTTTCTCAAATAAATAAATACAATCTTTAAAAAAGTATTCATTGTTTATCTGAAGTTTAAATTTAATTGGGACCTGTATTTTTAAAGATTTTATTTATTTATTTGACAGACAGAGATCACAAGTAGGCAGAGAGGCAGGCAGAGAGAGAGGAAGGAGCAGGCTCAGGCTCCATGCTGAGCAGAGAGCCTGATGCGGGGTTCAATCCCAGGACCCTGAGATCATGACCTGAGCCGAAAGCAGAGGCTTTAACCCACTGAGCCACCCGCCCCCCTGGGACCTGTATTTTATCTGGCAGTTCTACCAGGAAGGCAGGTAGCAGAGTGATCACCAGGTGTGTTTGGAAAACAAAGTGACATCCTGACTCTTTGCTGCAGGTCAACCAGGAAGGCAGAGACTGGCAAGCAAGGCCCCTCACACAAGGAACCACATCGAACCTCAAACCACAGCAACAGGAGAACCTGACTGAGTCCCTGGACCCCAGCGTGTCCTCAACCTGAGGTTATACTGATTCCTACTCAAATAAATGGTAATTTGTAATAGAAATAAGGATAAAAAGATAAACGTTGAGAATATCTACCCAGCTACTTAAAAAAAAAATCTTGTTCTTTCATTTTGTGTTCATCTGTCTTTTATAGGAAATGGTAACTCATTTGCATTGCTGTTTCAATAAGGAACTCTATTCTCAAGGGAATAATCAACACATTCACAGGCTTTGCTACCATTCTCCACTACGTGGAAGCTGCTCAGTGCCACAGTTAAGAGAGCACTGGCTCCGGAGACCTACTACCAAGTTCAAATCCTGACTCTGCCACTAGCCGTGTGACCTTGATGGGTTACTTCCCCACTCTGTGCCTCTGTGTCCTCAACTGTAAAATGAGGTAGCAGCGTCTACCTTGCCGGGTTGTTGTGAGAATGAAATGAGTTAATACATGACTCCAGAACAGTGCTAAGCATTTAGTAAACACTCAGAAAATGGGCTTTCTAAAAAAAATGTGTGTACTTGTTATTTTTAATTTTTTCATCTCCATCGTCATTCATGTCTCAGAAAGGGTAGACTGGTGATGTAAAGGCCAAGGAACTTGGGTGGGCCCTGGGCTGGGTGCCCTCCCTGCCCCCCTTCTCTACCTGGTACCCTTTCACCCTTCCCGCCTGACTCCACTCAAAACCCCTGACCTTGGGGTTCTGTGGTGTGAGCTCAGGGCAACAGATGAGAAGAGAATGTGGGACACAGGTGTGAGGTTTATCCCCACTCATCCCACCTCCTTTACGCTCTAAAGGGTCCTCCTGACCATCCCAGAGTGAAGACACTCCCACCATCTCTCACCTGGGTGACAGTGAGGCCCCCACTGGTCTCATGCGTCCACACTTGCCACTCCCTCATACCCACTGTCCGCAATAGCCAAAGAGGTCATCAAAAAGATAAATAGGACCATATCGCTTTCCTGCTCAAAACCGTCTAGTAGTTTCTCATCACATTCAGAATAAAATCCAAACTCCTTACCATGGCTAGAAGGCCCTATATGATTCAGTTCTTCTCCACCTTTTCTATCTCATCTCCAAACATACTCCCCTCATAAACTTCCCTGGAGTAATACTAGGCTTCTGTCTGTCCTTCAAAGGTTCTAGGCTTATCCCTGCCTCAGGGCCTTTGCACAGCCATTCTTTCTGCTCTCCCTCCAGATCCCATAGCCATCTCCTTCCTAATATTCAGATCTCAGTTCAAATGTCCCCTTCCTAAGAGGACTACGATCATATCCAAGGGTTACTGCATTTGTTTCCGTTCTTCAAATTCTAAATTATTTTCTAAAATTCTCTTGTCTATCTGTTTATCTGCTGTTCTCTAACTTGCCAAGCCTTAAGAATGGGAACTTGGACTCACTTGTTGATGCTGTGACCCCAGCACACAGCATAGTAACTGGCAAGAGCTCAGTACAAAACTAAGCTTAGTAAATAATTAACGGCTCAGCCGGGCCACTGACCAAATTTGTCCCTCCTTGTCTCTGGGCCCCAGTCTCGTTTTCTGTAAACGAGATGGGATTCGGCTGGATATTATTTGAGGGTCCTACCACCTCTGTCATGCTGTATTTCAGAGATGCCCAAAAGAAACTCCCATTGAGCTGCATTTCCCTGGAACTAGAAACAGTTCAGCAATACCCACATGCTGAGGACAATTCATGGGAACCTAGGGCTAACAACTGCCTTGTCTTTTGCTTACCAATTAAGTACACTTGTTCCTCTTCTCTGGATGTTGTCTCTTGCAGATCATGAAGAAATCTGCTGTTCACCTCAATGACATCATCGATATTTGAGAACAGGACATCCAGATCTCCCTGGGGCAGCTAGAAGGAACAAAAAACCATAGGAGTCTCTGGGAGTTGAGCAGAGGGACTATTTGCAGACTTTGGACATCAGTCCAGAACATTCATACCTTCAGGGTCCTATTACTCTTGGGGATATTGTCACAGTGGAATGTTCTCAAGGTTTTGAAAAACTTTATAAATTAGGTGTTCTCATCACTCTACAGGAAGTGAGGAAGAGATGGAGGGCTCAGCATGGAATGAAAGCTGAACTGGGGTTTTATCCCAGATCTGCTGGCAGCCATCATGTTTCTTCCCTCAGTTTCCCTATCTGTCAGATTAGGGCAAAAGCTGGATTTCCTTCCAGCTCTGACATACTTAGCACCCACCACCATTACCTTGACATATATTCTGAACTCCAGCTACTATGAGCTGGCAATTCTACTGTAGGACATCTATATATGTGCATGGGTGTATGCAGGAGATTGTGTGTGTGTGTGTGTGTGTCCTGGATGCACAATCAAGTAGGAAGAGCTAACTGCAGAAAGATTTCTAGAGTATGCTCTTATTCTTGTTGGAGTAAGTAACAACCTGTAGCTGTTTGCTTAATGCCTACAGAGAAAAATCCTAATTTCTGGAAAGTAAAATATGAGAAAACTTTTACTTTGCACATTTCCCACTTGAGTATTTCATTCATTCAAGACACACTAATTGGAAGTTTCTGATTTGTGAGTCCAGAACTGGAGGTACATTGCCCTAATGGTGCTTACGCTAAGGGATACTTTATATTTTATAAAGAGAGCCTATATTATTTCTGAAATCAAGAGGAAAAAAAAAAGATGTAAAAACCCACCATCATGATAACTTCTTCCTGTTGCCATCTCCTAAATGAGACGACTGGAATATAGGGCAGTTTAAGCAATTTGTTCTAAATTTGATAAAGGGTTATTTTATGCATTAGCTCACTTAATTCTCTGGGGTGACTACTCCTCTCTCCATTTAGCAGATGCATACACTGAGGCTCTGAAGTGTTAAAGGCCTGGCTGAAGGCTGCACGCCCAGTAAATGGAAGCACCCCAGCTTCCATCCAGATGACTTCCCGGCCACCACACCTTCCCCTCCATCAGGCCTGCCCCTGGAAAAGCTGTGGGGTCTCAGAAGCCAGGACCCAGGTCTGCCCCTGTTAAGGGAGGCTATGTGCAGTCCCCGTACCTGCTGCAGGCGGCTCCTGATGTCAGAGGCACAGAGCCGGAGCAGGTGCAGATAGGAGAGCTCAGTGTCAATGAGCTCCCTGACAGCCAGCCTCTGATGCAGCGACAGTCTGTCCCCAGAGGCCCGGCCTTCTCCGTCAGGACTCCCTGTCCTGGAGGATGGCTCATCAGTCCTATGTTCAGCCATGTCAGCAGGTTCTAGGAAAGGCAAACACATCCCAACTCACTTCCAGGAGCTCTACAGGAACATACTGTGTCTAATCCAAAGACAACTATTCATCAAGTGGCCTAAAAACATCTCTAGCTTGCACATCGCATGATGAACTGTGTATTAGCATTTGTGGGCAGTATCTGAGCAATTTGAAAAGGTAGAACAAGGCTCGTAATTGCTGACATTTTCCAGGATTCAGATAATGTGTTTGCCTAGCTTTTCTTCTATTTTTTTCCCAGCTCTTGACCCAGATTTCTTTATTTGGTTCAGCCCAGTCTCTCCCACCCTCTGTCCCAGGGGTTCCCTCCTCTCTACCCCCACTACCCCACTCGGGCCCCACAGTCCATCCCATGGGCTCTTCCATAGCCTCCAGGGGCACTGTTCCAAGTCTAAAGCCCTCTCCCTCTGGCTGCCGCCCACACCCATGCATCCTGGAGGTGCTTCCAGCTTATACTTCCTGAAACAAAGCTATGATCACGGCATTCTGCACTGTGGGGATTGAACAGCTCCCTGCTGCTCTGTGGTCCGGCTCCAAGCTCATTTTCCCCTTCACAGACCATCCTCCAGCCAAAGAGAGCTACATGCTTTCCTCCGGGCCTGCACAGTCATTTCCTGCCTCTGTGCTTTTGCACCTGCTGGGCCCCCTCCCATGTCTCTACCCTTGGACATTCATCTTCCCTTCCCTTCCCTGAACCTCCCAGCCAGATGGACCTTCCCTCCCTGACACTCCCACAACCCTTTTATCTCTAGGCTTAAAGGTACAATTGGCAATACTGTGAACAACATGGCCTGAAACCCCTCCCTGCTACAAAACATCCTAGACAGTCTGGATCAGCATAAAACTCTCTCCTCACAGCCCGGCAGGGCTTGTAAGAGAAGAAAGGAAATATCAGGACCCCCAAACAGAGAGAACTGGAAAGGAGAGCAGGAGCAGCTGAGCAGATGTGGCTGGGGCCCCAAGTAGAAGAGCGGGCAGGGAAAAGGGCATGGCCAAGTTCAGGCAACCAGGGATTTGGGCACAGGTGTTCAGGCAGGAACAAAGATAAATTTGTTTTATCTTTGACAAGCTTCTTCACAGAACTGGGACCCCCAAAGACTCCAGTGAAATGGTGGATCGAAAAAAAAAATGTCTCCCACTCACACAGAAGATGAAGTCCTCTTGGCTTGGGTCCTACATGAGGACAAAAAGTCCCCTCTGGGGGCACCTGGGTGGCTCAATGGGTTAAGCCTCTGCCTTCGGCTCTGGTCATGATCCCAGGGTCCTGGGATCGAGCGGGCTCTGTGCTCGGCAGGGAGCCTGCTTCCCTCCACCCCCCTTTCTGCCTGCCTCTCTGCCTACTTGTGTTCTCTCTCTCTCTCTCTCTCTCTCTCTCTGTAAAATAAATGAATAAAATATTTTTAAAAAGTCCCCTCTGAAAATTCATAAAAACAGGCCTGCCCTCACTGGGCTTTAGGTTCAAATTGATACTACACATGTGACCCAAGTAACCCAAAGCTGAGAAACTGACAAAAACAGTTCTGGACTAATGCTATTCTGAGTGCTCATAGAAATAAAGTGTCTCCTCCTGTGAACCCTGTCCTGAAGATGAGTCTGCAATCCAGACTCCACAGCAATGAGCAGGAGTAGACCCCAAGAACACCCAGAGAGTCAAACCATTAGGTAAAAACTGTAAAATAAGCAAGGGGAAAAAACTCATAATATAAAAAAAAGACCTGTGCAATTTTGATTTTTTAAAGCACCAAACAGAACTTACAGAAATTAAACATAAAGCCTTCAAAATTAAACACTGAATAGGCAGATTAAATAGACATCTAGAAAAGAGAAATACCAAAAGGGCACAGAGATCTGAAGAAATAAGATTGCTAAAGAGAGAGAAAAGCATGGAAAATATGAAAGAGAGCTTAAGGAATCTGGATATTGAAATAAGAAGGTTCATGCATCAAATCTGAATTCTAGAAGGCAGGAATAAAGAGAGTAAGGAGAGGTAATATTCAAAGAGATAAGAGTAAGAATTGTCCAGAATTTATAAAAAAAAAAAAAAAGAATTCTTAGATCCAGGAAGTACAAGTCCCTAACAGGATAAGTATTTTAAAAATCTGTATCTAGAGCCATTGAGGAGAAATTGTAGAACCTTGAAAGCCTAGAGAATTTATCTTTGTTTGTTCCTCTTCTCAGAAAACTATGGGAGAATAAATATCCTCCACCAAAATAAGGAAACAGGAAAGAGGAAGACATAGGTAGAGGACACTGGTGATCAACAGTGAGAAGGGCCAAGGAAAGCCCCAGATGGGGAAGGAAAATCCTAGAACTGACCCCTGGCTACAGGCAGATGGCAAACAGTCTATGGTATTTCAGAAGGAGCTAGAACGTCCTGAGAATAGATTCATTGAATCGATAAAGAATATGGTATATCTTTGGGGATAATCACACAGATCATACATACAAAACTAAGAGATAAACCATCGAACAAACACAAAACAATTGTTAAAAAAGTTGTGCCAGAGCAGTTACCCTTGTGGAAGGGGTAAGAGGACTGATAATAAGAGAAGACATAAGGGGGCTTTCAGGGTGGTGGTCGTTATTTGACCTGGGTGGTGGTTATATGGGGGTTTGTTTTGTGAAAATTCACTCAGCTTCACTTTTCTGTTTGTCATATTTTATAATAAAAAA
>NC_081568.1:40995839-41024045 GCF_022355385.1 Mustela nigripes | reverse complement strand
CTCCATCTACTTGTGATTTCTCTCTGTCAAATAAATAAATAAAATCTTAAAAAAAAAAAAAGTTGTGCTGGGGCACCTGGGTGGCTCAGTTGGTTAAGCGACTGCTTCCAGCTCAAGTCATGATCCTCGAGTCCTGGGATCGAGTCCCACATCGGGCTCCCAGCTCCACAGGGACTCTTCCTCTCCCTCTGATCTTCTACTCTCCCACACTCTCTCTCTCAAATAAATAAAATCTTTAAAAATAAATAAATAAAATTTTAAAAACTTAAAAAGTTGTGCAGGAAAAATAAAAGTACATTACTGCCTGGTTCAGTTATAAATACAATTTATACACACTATAATGCAAGTGACCTAAACAATATGATGTGTAACTATACTGGGAGTATGTGGTTGTGGAAGGCGTGTGTATGTGAGGTGGAGGGGAGAGTAAAAAAAACAACTAAATCTTCCATGGTAGAAAGTCAAAGAACAATACATAAACCAAAAGCTCAATCGACAGTACCTGCATGCTATTTAAAGACATGGAGGGACACCTGCATGGTGCAGTTAGCTGAGCCTCCAACTCTGGTTAAAACAGAATGACCTGTGTTTTCTCCAACTAAACCCTAGCCTATACAGGTATGAACAGGTAACTGACAAAGGAAGAAGTTTAAATGGCTAATACACAAATGAAAAGATGCTCGGTTCACTAGTAACTAGGCAAATGTGATTAAGTAAAACCACAATGGGGGCGCCTGGGTGGTTCAGTGGGGTAAGTGTGGACTCTTGGTTTTGGCTCTGGTCATGACCTTAGGATCATAGGATCAAGCCCTGCGTCAGGCTCCAAGCTCAGCGTGAGGTCTGCTTGAGACTCTTTCCCTCTCTCCCTCTCTCTGCCCCTGTGCTCATGCACTATCTCTCTCCCTCAAATAAATATATCTTTAAAAATAAAAATAGGGGGCACCTGGGTGGCTCAGTGGGTTAAGCCTCTGCCTTCGGCTCAGGTCATGATCTCAGGGTCCTGGAATCGAGCCCCACATTGGGCTCTGCTCATCAGGGAGCCTGCTTCTTCCTCTCTCTCTCTCTCTCTCTCTCTGCCTGCCTCTCTGCCTACTTGTGATCTCTCTCTCTCTGTCAAATAGATAAATAAAATCTTAAAAAAAAAAAATCACAGTGAGATAACATTTCATGACCATCAGACTGGCAAAATATAAAAATGTTGGTGAGACTATAGATGACCGGGAAGTCTCATGTACCGATATGGTAATGTAAATTGTTGAAACCACTCCAAAGAGCAATTTGGCAATAACTAGAAAAGTTAAAAATGCTTGCACCATCAGGCCAGTTCTACTCTTAGAGATAACCTGTGTTTAAGAAAATTGTCCACTTGGGGGCGCCTGGGCGCCTGAGTCTACTTGGCTCAGTCTGTTGAGCGGAAGGCTCCGCTGGGGTCACGATTCCAGCGTCCTGGGATAAAGTCCCACATCTGGCTCCTTGCTCAGCAGTGAGCCTGCTTCTCTTTTTTCCCTGCCTGCCACTCTGTTTACGTGTGCTCTCTTTCGATCTCTCCGTCAAATAAATAAATAAACTCATAAACAAAAAAAAGAAATTCTCCTCCTATACACAAGGAATGGAGACAAGAATGTTCACTGCAGGGGCGCCTGGGTGGCTCAGTGGGTTGGGCCGCTGCCTTCGGCTCGGGTCATGATCTCAGGGTCCTGGGATCGAGTCCCGCATCGGGCTCTCTGCTCTGCAGGGACCCTGCTTCCTCCTCTCTCTCTCTGCCTGCCTCTCTGCCTACTTGTGATCTCTCTGTCAAATAAATAAATAAAATCTTAAAAAAAAAAAAAAAGAATGTTCACTGCAGCACTGCTGATAATGAAATTAGAAACAACCTAGATGACCATCAACAAAAGAATGGGTTATTAACTGGTAATATATCCATACCATGGAATTCTCAACAACAGTGAAAATGAACAAACTACAAATTCATATATCATAATGGGTAGCCTCATCAACACTGTAAGTAAAAATATATTATTATAATATAAAAATAATATATATAATATATTACATAATATATATATGTATTAAAAATTTTGTGAACATGATCAACAGTAAATTCAGGATGGTAGCAACCTCTGGAAAGGGAAGCAGAGAAATGGAATTGAGGACAGATCAAAAGGGACTTAATGGGATCTGAAGCTGTCTTGTTTTGAGCTACACTTCTAATTTTGAGATAGAGATTCACGTGCAGTTATAATAAATAATAAACTGGTTCCATGTACCCTTTACCCAATTTCCTCAATGGTAACATCTTGCAAAACTCTTAACACAATCTCACAGCCAGGATACTGGCACTGATACAAGCAAGACACAGCTCATTTCTATCACAAGGACCCCTCATGTTCCCTTTTCACTCACTTCCCTCCAGCTCCATCCCATCCTTAACCCCTGGCCATCAGGAATCTGTTCTTCACTTCTGTCATCTGGTCATTTCAAGAATGTATGTGAATGGAATCATTACAGTGTGTCACCTCTGGGCACCGACTTTATTCAATCAGCATAATGTCCTGGAGATTCCTGTAAATTGTTGCATGTATCAGTAGTTCGTTACTTTTTATTGCTGAAGTAAGAGAAGTCCTATTTGCTTAAAAATAATGAAGCACAGAGGACAAAACTGTTAAAATTAAATAAAGCGAGGTGGTAAGAACATGGTATTTGTTTCACTGTTCTTTGTTCTTTTCTGGATGGGTAAAATATTTCCTAATATTTTAAGTGGCACACAGCCCATTCAAACTTGTACTTGGCTATTTAGGGTTATTCAGAACCAGGCCTCAGCCTCCTGCCCAGACCCTACACACTCAGAGACAGAGGAGCACCCATTCGCCTGGTGTCCTTCACTATTCCTCACAATACTGATGATACTTGCATATATAAATGTCCTTTGGGAGGGACTAGTAGCAGCAGAAGTTTCTGTCGTGGGCCATAAGCGCTGACCTGATCAGATGATCTGTAAACTGAATGGGGAGAGCAAAGGGCCTAGAAAGATCCTGGAATGCATCTGTCTGATGCACAGCTCTGTTCCAGCTCTTGAACACTGCCCGCGGCCTGCTGACCTGTCCCTGGCCTGAGTCGCTGACACTCACCCCCCTGTGCACAGTAGGTTCTCTAGAAAGATCCCAACAGGCTTTCAGGAGAGCTACTCAGGTTCCACTACTCAGAACTATTGCTAAACAAACAAAAAGCACATTCTACAGAGAACTGCTAAATATTTAAAATAGCATTAATTTGCACTTAGGTTAACTGCAAGCTAGACCTCCAAGCTGGCCTGGCAAAACCTCCCTGTAAGAGTATTTTGTCATCTCTTAGTTTATGGTCTGTGTAATGGAAAGAAACATACTTTTATTTCTTTAAAAATATTATACATTATTTGGTATTGAAAAGGAATGAAGTCCTATGGATATGTGCTTTAACACAGATGAATCTTGAAAACATTATGCTAGGTCAAAGCAGTCAGTCACAAAGGACCACATATTTTATGATTTGACTTATATGAAATATCCAGAATAGGCAAATCTATATAAAAGTAGATCATCGGATTCCTAGGCTAACGGGCTAGGGTATGGAGTGTGGTGGCTACTGGGCACAGGGTTTCTCTTGGGGGTGGCGAAAATGTTCTAAATTTATTGTGGTGATACTTGCACAACTCAGTGAATATACTAAAAACCACTGATTTGTATACTTTCAGTGGGTGAAGTATATGAGTAAAGCCATTAATCAGAAAAATATTATATAGTATTAACTGCTGGCAGAGGTGTGGGAGAAATTGGATCGCTCAGACATCACTGGTGGGAATGCAAAAATGGTACAGCCACGGCAGAAAACAGCTTGTCAGTTTCTTTTAAAAAGAAACCTACACTTACTAACAATCATAACTTCGGGCATCTATTCCAGAGAAAGAAAACTTATGTCCATACAAAAATGTGTCCACAAATGCTTACAGAAGTTTTATTTGTAATTGCCAGACCGGAAACAATCAAAATGTTGTTTTAATAGGTGTGTTTAACAGGTGAACGCTTTAGGGACACTTGGCTGGTTTAGTCGGTAGAGCATATAAGTACTCTTAATCTCAGTGTCATAAGTCCGAGCCCCATGTTAGGTGTGGAGCATACTTTAAAAATAATTAAGAAGAGGGGGCGCCTGGGTGGCTCAGTGGGTTGAGCCGCTGCCTTCGGCTCGGGTCATGATCTCAGGGTCCTGGGATCGAGTCCCACGTCGGGCTCTCTGCTCAGCAGGGAGCCTACTTCCCTCTCTCTCTCTCTGCCTGCCTCTCTGTCTACTTGTGATCTCTCTCTGTCAAATAAATAAATAAAATCTTCAAAAAAAAAATTAAGAAGAGGTGAATGCTTTAAAAGAAAGAAAGGGGGCACCTGGGTGGCTCAGTGAGTTAAGCCGCTGCCTTTGGCTCAGGTCATGATCTCAGGGTCCTGGGATCGAGTCCCGCATCGGGCTCTCTGCTCAGCAGGGAGCCTGCTTCTCTCTCTCTCTGCCTGCCTCTCTGTCTACTTGTGATTTCTCTCTGTCAAATAAATAAATAAAATCTTTAAAAAAAAATTAAAAAATAAAATAAAATAAAGAAAGGGTAGATCCATTACAACTGAATACCCAGAAATAACACGGATTGAATTATGCATAAATCGTGATAGCCCGAAGGGCGTTTGAGGGTATTACACGGCCTGAAAAAAAAAAACAATCTTAAAAGGTCATGTATGATTCCATTTATGTCACGTACAACATTATAGAGACAGAGAACAGATTAGTGGTCACCTGGCTAGGGATGAGGGTGAAGGGCAGGTGAGTGTGACCATAAAGAAACAACACCAGGGAGAGCTTTGTGGTCCTAGAATAATTTTGTGTCTTTTTTTTTTTTTAAGATTTTATTTATTTATTTGAGAGAGAGAGCAGAGGGCTAAACTGATTTTAGTTCTAAATTGCCTATCAGGGGGACTCCTGGGGGGCTCAGCGGTTAGGTGTCTGCCTTTGGCTCAGGTCATGACCCCAGCGTCTAGGGATCAAGCCCTGCATTGGGCTCCCTGCTCAGCAGGGAGCCTACTTCTGCCTCTGCCTGCTGCTCCCCCTGCTTGTGCTCACTCTCTGACAGATAAATAAATAAAATCTTTTAAAAAAATTGCCTATCATGGGACATGAAAGAGATCCCAGGACTGAGCATGACTGGACTACAAGGAAAGCCATGTTTCCCAAGCTTGTTCTCTGAGATAAGCCTCCTTATCAACCCAGACCAGGAAATAGAACAGGGACACCCAGCCTGCTCTCCCAGGCTTTTGGGCAGTACTTGTCCATACAGAGCTGCAAAGATAGTGGATAAGTTAAGCTATGTAATCTTTTGTTTTTAACTTTTTATTTTGAAATACTTACAGACAGGTACAAGACTTACAGACTCACTCAACAGGAAGTAGCAAGGATAGTACCAGATTTTCTGTGCACCTTTCACTAGGGTACTCTGATGGTTACCTATTATTTAAATATAGCACAATATTGGCATCAGTCTACTATTCGTGAATGATTGTTTCTATGCCATTTTATCACATGTTAGATTTGTGTAACTACCACCTCAGTTAAGACGTAGGACTACGGGTACCGGATGGCACAGTCCATTAAGTGTCTGGCCCTTGATTTGGGCTCAGGTCATGATCTCAGGGCCGTGGGATCAAACCCCTTGTCAAGCTCCATGCTCAGTAGTTAGTCTGCTTGGGGTTCTCTTCCTTCCCTCTCCCTCTGCCCCCCACCTCATATAAAAGTAAACAAATCTTAAAAAAAAAAAAGAGAGAGAGAGAGAAAGAAAGAGAAGAAAAACAAAGGGAGGAAATGCCTATAGAAAGAAGAGTGGCTACAGTGGAGTCCTGCCTGACATTCCTGGTTTATATAGACATACTGAATAGTCCAGGAGAGAGGTCCTGTACGAAGAGCTCCCAAAACTCTAACAACCCATAAGGATCAGAGATTGACAAAGTCATGAGAATAACTTCCAAAGTTCTGCCCCTACTATGATTGCCGTGTATATTTTAAGATTGATGTTCAGAAAAAGTAAGATACAGGCACAATATTTGATGGCTTTGCTCTCGTCTTCTTAGTTCTTAAGAGGGACTTTAAGAGGCACTGTAAAGGCTTGGAGTCCACACTCTAGAGCCAGAAAACCCAATCTTAAATTCTGATTCAGCAATCAGTCAGCTGGCTTTCCTGGGATAATTATTAACCTCCTTTACAGGGTGATTATAAAATTTCATAAGATAATCCATGTAGGGGTGCCTGGGTGGCTCAGTGGGTTAAAGCTTCTGCCTTTGACTCACGTCAGGATCCCAGGGTCCTGGGATCAAGCCCTGCATCGGGCTCTCTGCTCAGCAGGGAGCCTGCTTCCTCCTCTCTCTCTGCCTGCTTCTCTGCCTACTTGTGATCTTTGTCTGTCAAATAAATAAATAAATCCTTAAAAAAAAAAAAAGATAATCCATGTAGAGTATCTAACAGAGTACAAGGTAAGCTCGCAAAAATTTTAACAGTTGCTTCGTCACTATTGTTGTTTCACCGTAAAGGATAGCACTACCATGGATCCAATGGGTCAAGACATTATCTAAGGACACTTCGCTGATCATATTCAAGCCGAAGGTGAGAACAGCTGATCATGATAATAATAATAAGTAATAGGAATGACACACTAGAGCCTGACTCAGAATGCAGCAAACACCAAGAAATGGAGCTAAGGATTGAGGGACCATGAAACTGAGCCCTGATGCCATTACCCAGTCCAGCCATGATGGAGACTGACTGCCTTTAGGTGTTTTGTTTGTTTGTTTTAATTAGATCTGGGGGAGAGGGAGAGACTCTTGAGCTAATTCTAACATGGGGCTCAATCTCACGACCCTGAGACCGTGACCTGAGCCAAAATCAAGAGTTGGATGCTTAACCAACTGAGCCACCCAGGCATCCCTGCCTTTGGATTTTCTTAGGAGCTAATATATTTTCTTCCCCCATCCTCTTTAGCCTTAGCCATTTGAGGATTCTGCCACTTGAGTAAAAGAGATGGTCCCTCAGCCTTTATAAAGGGAAACAGAGATCACTGGGATCCAGGATAGATCAAAACAAAACAGAATAACAGTTAATTGAAGACTATCCTCATTCTCTTACTGAAAGGCAACTAGGCCAGTGGATCAAAGGAATGCTGTATACTAGTGTAACCAGCCCAGCAAGGTGCTGATGTCTTTCCAAGCAGTCTCTCTAAGGAGCAAGATGTGGGTGATAGAGGCTGAGAGCTGGGGGGATGGGGGTGGAGGGGACCATAGTAGAGTAATATGAACTAAAAACTGATAAAACTAGGGACGCGTGGGTGGCTCCATCAGATCAAATTGCCAATGACACGGTAACAAGTGGAGGCTGACTAATATAATCATACACAATTCTTGAGAGACACCACAATGTTTAAGATCGGGCGTGGGGGAGAGAGAGCAACTCCCCTTGGGTTTTATATAAGGGGAATTGTAGTGTCTATACTCTTTTTGGTCTGGCTTCTTTTTCTTTTCAGCAAGATTATTTCGAGATCTATCTGTGTGTCAGTAGTTAATTACTTTTTTTTTTTTTTTAAGATTTTATTTATTTATTTGACAGACAGAGATCACAAGTAGGCAGAGAAGCAGGCAGAGAGAGAGAGGAGGAAGCAGGCTTCCCTGCAGGCTCCCCAAGCCTTTGGCTTGGGTCATGATCCCAGTGTCCTGGGATGGAGCCCTGCATTGGGCTCCCTGCTCTGCTGGGAGTCTGCTTCTCCTTCCTTCTGCTCTTGAAACCCCCCTTAAAACAAAACAAAACAAAACAAAACAAAACAAAAAAAACTGAAAAAACTACATAATTCAAAGAACACTGGTTAATTTCAACCTCTGTGATCTGCCCAGTTTAAGGATATCCAGCAGTTCCTTTAATGCTTTCCATCTCTAAGACCACCTGAGTCTAAATCTCTACCACCTTTCTCCTGGACAAGTATAATGGCATCCTGATTAAATTCATAGCACCAGTGGGGAGTGAGGCACAGGTCATGGTCCCAGCATCCTGGGATCAAGCCATACCTCGGTCTCCCTGCTCAGCGAAGCCTGCTTCTCCCTCTCCTACTCCCCCTGCTTGCGTTCCCTCTCTTGCTAAGTCTCTCCTTGTCAAATAAATAAAAATCTTTAAAAAAAAAAAAAAACCTGACTGCTTTACTTCTTGCTTGAAACCCACTTCCAAAGAAGCACTCCTTTCCCCCAAGAACTATTTCTCTTATCCTATTTGTTTTACTGGTTCATTCAATAAAGGGTAAACTCCACAAGGAAAGGGATCATGTCTATTTAAAAAAAAAAAAAAAAAGATTTTACTTATTTGTCAGAGAGAGAGCACCGCCAAAAGCAGAAGGAGCAGCAGGCAGAGGCAGAGGCAGAAGCAGGCTCCCCACTGAGCAGGGAGCCCAACGTGGGTCTCAATCCCAGGACCCTGGGATCACAACCTGAGCCAAAGAAGGCAGAGGCTTAACTGACGGAGCTGCCCAGGCACCCTAGTCCCTAGGTGACTCTGATGCAAGTAGTCTGTAGATTACTTCTTGGGAAAATTCTGCTTTTAATCTCAATCTACTACAGAAATGTTGAAAGAATGAAGGCAGCAAGTCTGGAGGTAGAAACATGAAAGAGGTCCACAGGCTGCGTTCAAATAAGGAAGAGCCTTGGCCTAAGAGAGTATGTTTGCTCTATGCCATCCTATGAGCACCAAATGTTTAGAATCTAAAGGTCAAATTAGGGAAAACTTTCTAGGAGTACCTGGCTGGCTCAGTTGGTAGAGCACGCAACTCTTAATCTTGGGGTCCTGAGTTCAAGCCCCACGATGGATGTAGAGCTTACTTTAAAAAAACAAAACAGGGACACCTGGGTGGCTCAGTCGGTTAAGTGACTGACTCTTGATCTTAGCTCCGGTCTGATCTCAGGGTCGTGAGTTCAAGCCTGTGTTGGGCTCCCCATAGGTGTGGAGCCTTTAAAAAAACAAACAAAAAACCAACTTTCCAACAGAGCTACTGTAAAACAAAATCAGGCCACAGAGCCAGGAAGGGAAGGAACTTGCCAAAGTCACTGAACTTGCAGAAAAAGGATTTCTCTGGGTTGAGAAATGACTGGCTCAAGGGGAGGCAGACAGGGGGCAAGAGACTTCACACACAATCTCTGTTTCTGAGGAAGAACTCTCCTTTATAAACACCTGGAGAGGCATGTAACCCAGCAGACAGGTAATTTGTGTCTCAGCCCAAACTAAATAGCAGCTATTTGCCCTAAGCCATATTTCCCTGACTCTATTTGCAAGGCCTAAAATAGCAGAGAAAGAAAACAACACGGTATTTTTTTTTTTTTTTTAAGAGCAATTCTTTTTATAGGCAAGCAGGCCTGCCCAGGCCCTGTCCTCACAATTTTGGATCTGCAGATTTTAAAACTCTTAAGCCTGGGGCGCCTGGATGGCTCAATCAATTAAGCATCTGCCTTGGGTTTGGGTGGCGGTCCTAGGGTCCTGGTATCCAGCTGGGTGAGGGATCTGCTTCTCCTTCTCCCTCTGCCCCTCTCCCCTTGTGGGTGCATGCATGCTCTCTCTCTCCATAAATCATATAAATCAATAGTAATAATAATAAAAACTCCTTAGCCTGTCAGTAAACAAGCTATAGGCTTTGGACAATCGAGCTCAACAAACACTATTTTGCTTCAGTTAGAGCACTCAAACACACACCCCCATCGGTTAAATAAAAAGCCATTTATTTGATCTAGAACACAGTCAACCAAGGCTCTGTTTACCACAACAAGCTGCTGATCCAAGAGGGATGAGAGCCAACTGCCAGCAACTCCTGTACCCCGGCCAGAACTCGGCCAAGCCCACATCACCTGGCAAGACTGGGTGTTGCTCAGGTCCCCTCATCACCTTCCTCTTTCCTCTCATTTAGAAACAAGCTATGCAGGTGCCAGTTCCATTCAAAAGAGGCAAGCAAGGCCCAGTAAACAGTCCTTGTTAGAATGTCTGGTGGCTTCTCCTCTCAGCCACCTTAGGCCAAATATTGACGTGGTGCACTGCTGTACTTTTGTTTAGATGATCATCGCTAAGATTGTGCTGTCGCTTTGAGTCATTATAGGGTTCTCTTTATAGTTTCAGGTTTACAATGTTTTTTTTTCTTTTGTTTGTTTGTTTTTAAAGATTTTTTATTTATTTATTTGACAGAGAGAGATCACAAGTAGGCAGAGAGAGGAGAGGAGGAAGCAGGCTCCCTGCTGAGCAGAGAGCCCGATGCGGGACTCGATCCCAGGACCCTGAGATCATGACCTGAGCCAAAGGCAGCGGCTTAACCCACTGAGCCACCCAGGCGCCCCTCAGGTTTACAATGTTTTTAATTTTGTGTTTTATTTCAGAGACAGCCCAATGTCTTCCATGTCATCATCTCTCCTAACTGGCACAGCTGCGAGCCACTGGGCTCGGTGCACCTGCACGCTCACTGAGCACTCCCTATGTGCCAGACACTGGGATCAGCATTCATTCTTAAGGCGGACAATAACTTGAAGGAGGAGGCAGACAATTTCATCTTTATTTTACAGATAACGCCGGGCTTGGGACTGAAACTAATACTGCACTAGATAAGTGAACTAACTTGAATTTTTTAAAAATCTGTAAAGAAAAAAAAAAGAACAAGAGAGCAAAACACTAGGCCTTGGAGAGGTTAAACAGTGTGTCCAAGATCACCCAGCTAGCGAGGTCAGAACACTGGATTGACAGCCGGTACTCGCTTTTCCCCTGGCTGCCTCCCTTTAAAAAGAGCAAAAAATTGCTCTTGAGAGCACAGGCTGAGTGCCAGCCTTCCGGTCACTCCTTACAGCAGAATGCTTCGTGTCAAATCTGAAACGGTGTGCAGGGTCATGTGTGAACCCCTCTGTAGGAAGGGATCCAGGTGTCTAAGGGGTCCAGAATCCCAAGAAGGTGAAGCCCGTGGGCAGGCTGCTGTTTCTCCATTCCCCTGCAAGTTCTGCTCACTCACTGTGCCCAGAGCACTGAACCCCCGGGAGAGCCCGACACTCAGGCTTCTGGTCTCAGCTCTGGCACTTTTCTGCGGGTCCTTGGCCAAAGCAGCGCAACATAGGGACTTCGAATTTCCTTTCTCTTCCCCCAACCCCCGCCCGTAGTAATAATTATACTTTCCTTGGCAAGGATCCTTTAACACTGTTTGTATTTTTCTGTTGTTTCAACCTATCGATTCTTATTAAAAGTCACCCCAAATCCTACACTGAAGCGGGCAGAGATAAACAAACCGACGCAAGAAATAATAGTTTTTTTCCAGACCACCTTACCTCTCTAGGCCTTATCTGCCCACCTGTAAAAGGTCACGTGGATCAGGTTGCTTGCATTTCCGTGCGGCCCCAGGACACAAGGCTCCACCGCGCCACCTGGACCCGGGCGTCGCGGCTCTCGGCGCCCCACACCTTCCAGCTCGGCAGGCAGCGGCGGCGGCTTTCCCGCGCCGCTCGGCGCCCGGCCCGTCCACCCCGCCCCTCTCCCGGGGCGCACCCCCCGCGCGGAGCTCGGGCGCACCCGAACCGCCGCAGAGGCAGGAGAGACGCCCCTCTCTCCGACACGCGCCCCACCTGGGCCTGGGCGCCGCGGGTCCCACGGAGGGCGCGGCTCTGCCCACGCTGCGTGCGTGCGCGCGGCGGAGGGCCGGCCCGTTCGCGCGCCTTTGTCAATTGTCTGCGGCCAGGTTGTTTTCCACTTGCCGCGCCCGGGTCCCGGCCCGGCCCGGGGTGGCCCTGGCCCGCCGCCAGCGCCGAGAGTTGCCGCGGCTCTGAGCGCTGCGCCGCGGGGGAGGGCGGGTGCCTTCCCGTGCCTTCCCGCTCAGCCGCCTGCTCCCCCGATCTCGGCGCCCCCAAAACACCGGCCAGTGCTTAGGCCACCTGGTGGGAATGTTGACCCCTGGATCACTGACAATCTGTGTATCCGTGGCTCTGCCCAAAGCACCAGATGTTAGGGCTGGACTTCGATTTCATTCCCAGGGTCCGCTGCCCAGGACCTCTGGGTTCTTACCCAGCTCTCCCACGAGCTCAATCTCAGACAAATCTGCCAGTCTCCTTGCACCCCAGTCTCCTTTCCTGTGATAGAAAGCTGTACGTCCACTCTCTCCCTGCTGTGAAATAGGACACTGTTCTAGGCCCTAAGTAGGTCCCCGCCCCCTTGGGGGGCGGGGCGGTGATGGGTGAGGTTGGTCGGACACTTAGAACATTGACATTGAAGAGTGAAAATCGCTATGAAAAAGTGTCGTATCGGGGAAGGCAAACCTTATTTGTGGGATCGGCAATCAACTAGATTAACTTTCCCAAATCTTCTCGGTTCTAATTCTTATTCTCATTATTAGGGCTTATTATTTATTATTATTAGTGGTAGCAATAGTAATTTGGCTTCCTAAATGCCAGGCACTATAGTAAACATTTTACTTGTGTTTCCTCATTTACCTCATTCACAACTTCTCTATAAAACAGGCATGCTTCTTAGCATTACTGTTACTACTATCTTCATTTTAGAGAAACTGAGGCCAGAAAAATGAAAGCAATTTGCCTACTGTTACACAGCTACTAAGGGACAGAACCAGTATTCAAATTCAAACTGTTGGAGGCCTCCTGTTGCTTAACCACTAATCTACACCCACAAAAACCTGAAGACCAGGGGTGCCTGGGTGGTTCAGTGTGTTAAGCCTCTGCCTTTGGGTCAAGTCATGATCCCAGGGTCCTGGGATCAAGCCTCCCCTCCAGCTCCCTGCTCAGAGTGGGGGAGTCTGCTTCTCCCTCTGACTCTCCCTACCACCTGTGATCTCTCATGTGGGTGCTCTCTCTCTCTAATTATTAAGTAAATAAAATATTTTTTTTAAAAAAAACCCCAAAACAAGAAACATGAAGACCAAAATGGGGCTATGCCTTGAATGTGATGGATGAGACTAGAAGGGGAGAGGGGTGGTTTAGTCTGTAGACAAGAAAAGCAAATGAAGTTGAGAGCTTTCTGATCCATGGATCAGACTTCAGGTGTGTGACCTGAGAAGTCACTAGCATGGGGATATCCATAAGCACACATTGGAACATGTAAGGAAGAACTTCTCTAACAGAACATTTCAAAAGTGGCATCAGTAAGTGAGTGAGAGAGTGAGCATCTTACCACTGAAGGTCAACATTCAAAATATAACACTGCAGGATGCCTGGCTGGCTCAGATGGAAGAACATGTGACTCTTGATCCCAGAGTTGTGAGTTTGAGCCCCACTCTGGGTGTTGAGATGACCCCCCCAAAAAAGATAAATAAACTTTAAAACAACAACAACAAAACCCAAAATATAACATTGCATGGCAACTATACATCAATAATAATTAAAAAAAACTTTTAAGTCAGCATTCAAGGGATGCATGCTCAGTCAGTGAAGCAACTGCCTTCAGCTCGGGTCATATCTCAGGGTTCTGGGAGGGAGTCCCGTCAGGCTCCTTGCTCAGTGGGGATCCTTCTTACCCGTGCCTGCTGCTCCCACTGCTTGTACTCCCTCTGTCTCCCTCTGACAAATAAATAAATGATCTTTAAAAAAAAATTTTTTTTAAAGTCAGCATTCAAGCAGAGAGGCTTATCAGAAATGCTTCAAAGAGGGGCGCCTGGGTAGCTCAGTGGTTTAAGCATCTGCCTTCAGCTCAGATCATTATCTCAGGGTTCCGCATTTGGCTCCCTGCTCAGCGGAGAGTCTGCTTCTCCTCCTGCCAAGCTCTACTCATGCTCACACTCACGCTCTCTCTCTCTATCAAATTTAAAAAAAAAAAATAGGGGCTCCTGGGTGGCTACTCAGTGGGTTAAGCCTCTGCCTTTGGCTCAGGTCATCATCCCAGGGTTCTGAGCTTTCTGCTCAGCAGGGAGCCTGATTCCTCCTTTCTCTCTGCCTCTCTGCCTACTTGTGATCTGTCTGTCAAATAAATAAATTTAAAAAAAAAAAAAATGTTTCAAAGAAAAGTCCCATAAAAGAGTGGTTTAAAGATCTCTAGGTTTCGGAGCTCCTGGGTGGCTCAGTGGGTTAAAGCCTCTGCCTTCGGCCCGGGTCATGATCTCAGGGTCCTGGGATCGAGCCCCATATTGGGCTCTCTGCTTGGCAGGGAGCCTGCTTCCCCCTCTCTCTCTCTGCCTGCCTCTCTGCCTACTTGTGATCTCTGTCTGTAAATAAAAAAATAAAATCTTAAAAAAAAAAAAAGATCTCTAGGTTTCTTTCCCATTCTTTAGGAATTCTAAAGAGAAATGGAATCCTAGAGTGGCTAAGTGACCTATCCAAAGCCCCCTAGGGGATGAAGACCCGATCCCAAGGCCAGCCTGACTTCTAAATCAACTTCCTTTTTGTGGGAAGGGTCTTGAGTGCTCAGCGTCAGCGCCTCAGTTCTGCTCCTGTAAAGTGTTTGTGGGGGGTGGGGGTGATCAGCATTTTCTCCCGAGTATGGAGTCATCTGCTTTGCTCGTTTCACTTTACATGACTGATGTGTGCCCTTCTTCCTAGCTTGTGTTGAGTATTCTGTAATTTCAGACCCACATGCCAACAACAATCCTTGGGCAATTGTTGTATTACTGGGGTCCCAGAGGTAGCAGGGTTCCATAGTCCCAAGAAGTATTTATTTGTTAATTTAAGGAAAAGGAGACAAGCTGGCTAGTATTTTCATTTGAAACAGATGTTTCTTAGATTCTGTTTGAGGGCTCTGGGTTATCTTGAATTAAATTCCTAAAGTACTCACTCTAGTGCCTCACCTTTTATCCTAGTCATAAATACTTTGTTGGGCAGCAATTTAATGGCCAACTTCAGAAAAGCCATTCTTTTCTCAATGTTCTGGAGAGCTACTTGTTTGTTTTCAACTGGAAACCATTGTGTAACAAAGCAAACCAATTATTGGGGGGGGGGTTGATTTCTAGAACATGTACAAAGAAATGGACATCCCCTTGCTCCCAGTGACACTAACTCAAAGATAGAGTTCCTCTTCACTTTTACCCTTCACAGAGTGATCAATTTTTAAATATCTTTTTTGAAAAGAAAATACATTTACCTGGTTCGAAATTCTAAAATATAGTATGAGGACTACAGCTTATTGACCTTTGGGTTCCTCTCAGTGTCTGGCATCCTGCCTTGTATACAGTAGGGACTGTATATGTTTTTGTGGACTGGGTAGGTGAGTGAGTGTGAATTGAGAAGTTGTGGGAGACACAGGAAGAAGGGGCTTAGGATGAGGCAGCAGACATTGTGCCTGAGATTTATGGACTTCAGGGGAACCCAGATGAAACTCCCAGGCCAGTTGCAAATTTGACCACGACTTTATCTAGAGATCTGGTCTAAAAGCAGTGATATCAGGGGCACCTGGCTGGCTCTGTTGGAAAAGCTTATAACTCTTGATCTTTGGGGTCATGAGTTTGAGCCCTATGTTGGGTATAGAGATGAGTTAAAGAAATAAAAACTGAAAAAAAAAATTAAAAAAAAAATGTAGCATCAGACTCTTGAGTTAAGCGTTACCTAAAGACTTTGTGCCCTTCACTCCCCCTAAAAAGATTATGCACCAGCCTGAGTCTTGGGGTTGCAAACAATAAAAACTAATTTTGATTGACTGAAACAAAGAAAGGAATTCATTGAAACAGTCTTGACCTCAAAGAATCCATGGACAGCCTAGACAACCAGGCTAGAAATACAGGCAGACATGAAGGGAGGCTGGGGGGCCAGACCTCCCAGAGGAAACCACACCACAGGAAAAGTGCTGCTGCTGGACACTGGCAACATGCGGAGGATGGGGGCCGTGGCTGCCCCAGCTGCCCCAGCCACAGCCACATACCGCCTGCCACCGTTCCTGGGGTAATTGTTGCACATTGCCTGCTTCTCTGGGTTCCTGTCTCCTGATCACGATCCAGGTGGGACTGACTGGGTCCCAAGTAGTCAGTAATGAGGGAAAACTGCTACCTGTGCCTTCTGGCTTCCAGAAGTGAAATGCAGGCCCTGCCTCACACAGTGGCCTGTTCTCCAAACTGATAAAGGCCATTTAGAGGCTGAGTAATTGGGAAAAGGATATAAGTCCATTATGCAGTTCTCTACTAACAATTTGTAAGCCCTGAACAGAAAGAATTAAAGAGTAGAATCTGTATAAAGTGCTATATAACACAGCATGGGAGTGGAACTCTCAAACCGGAAGAGGTAGCTCTTACACTTGTTATCCAGTGTCTGCTGCAGGAGTGGGCAGGTGGGCCATCTACAGGGAAGATGGGGAGCCATCTCACTTTCTTCTGAGTCCTTAAGGAGAGAATTCTTACTGAGCAGATAGGCATGGAAAGCTATGCGAGGTAGAAAGGACTATGTGCGCATCAAGACGCAATTACCTTTCTTTGTTTTCAGAAAACGCGATAACTTCATTGTAGCTGGATTGAATGCTACACGTTGGGCTGTGCTGTGACAGCTGCTGGCAGGCACCACATTGGGGAAGGCATGCATGTTTCACTAAGGAATTTAAACCACTTCAGTAGGCAATGGGGAAGTCATGGAGGAATGGGGATTGTGTGGGATTATTTGAATTTTAAAAACATCATCTAGTAGTAAATGGATCCTAGAACAATATAAGGATGAAGGATAAGAATAAAATGTTGAAGGAATATCTGATGACCTTCAGGCTTTAAGGGGATGGAGGGTCTAGGCCAACTCAGAGATTTTTGTCTTGGGTGACTAGGTGCATGGTGGGATCTTCACTAAAGAAAGGGCCTCCTAGGGGTGCCTGGGTGGCTTAGTGGGTTAAAGCCTCTGCCTTCGGCTCAGGTCATGATCCCGGGGTCCTGGGATCGAGCCCCACAACGGGCTCTCTGCTCCACAGGGAGCCTGCTTCCTCCTCTCTCTCTGCCTGCCTCTCTGCCTACTTGTGATCTCTGTCAAATAAAAAACAAAAAACAAAAACAAAAACAAACAGATGACACCTAGAGCAGATCTAAATGAAGGTGTCCAGTGGGAAGATGAATATAAGGTTCTAGGAGAGGAAAGTTGGGATGGGTAACCCAGATTTGGAAGTCACTGGCAAACCTGCTGTACATGAAGCTGTAAGAGTGAATGAGGTTGACCTGGGAAAACAGGAAGGACATGAAGAGAAAAAGGCCAAGGGCAAGGACCTGTGAACACAAGCAAGGGGCAGGCGGAGGAAGGGGAGCTGGCCAAAAAGACGGGGCAGGAGCAGGCAGTTAGAGTGGGGAGGTGAGCCAGCCTCTTATTAAACTTCCTTGTGAACAATTTCTTTCGATTCTTGTGCTTCAGTCTGGTCCCACACCACCAAGTCAAACCACAGTTAAAATATTTGGCCAGTACCTTTTCATTCAAGTATTTTTTGAATTATTTTAATATCTGATTTTAATCTATTGTTTTCTAGTTGGAAGTCCCCTGGGTCAGTGCAATGCTTCCCTGGAAACTGCCTGAGGGGGGTGGAAATCCTTTTAAGGATCTGCAATTGTATGCACTAGTGTGTAAATAACTTGTAAGGCTGACTGGAAGTTGATAAAACCTTTGTGAATTTCACTTCCGTTCATTTATCTTACAGAAATCCACACACAAGTGTACAAAAACACATGCATAAAATTGTTTATTGTGACTTTTAAAAAAAATCAAAGAGCTAGAAATAGCCCAAATAACTGTCAGCAGGAGACAGTTAACTCAATTCCAGTGTGTTTACACCATGGACTACTATGCAGCCAAGAAAAAGAATAGGGTTTATCTATAGGCACCAATATGTAAAGATGTCCATGTTACGGATATTGTTATAGATGCCTTATATCGACTGGGGGGGGGGACAGGTTTCAGAGCCATGCACTTAACATGTATATAGGTAAATCCATATAATGCATTTATGTAATCCATTAGTCATTCAAGCGATACTGTTGAGTCAGGCACTATGCTGGGAATTCACTAGTGAATAAGACAGAAAACATTCCTGTCTCAGTGAGGGAATTTTCTAGTGAAGGGGGTCAGGTCAAAAGAGTAAAACAATAAATATATAAATTCACACGCTAATTAGTGCTATGAAGAAAATAAAGCAGGGTTAAGACCTGAAAAGTAGCTAGGTATGTTGAGGGGATGTGGGTAAGGAGTTATTTTAAATAATTTAGTCAGGAAGAGAGTGTTTCTCAGGAGAGAACATCTCAGCCGTGATCTGAATGAAGTACGGGAGTGTCCTAGAGTTCCCCAGAGCAACAGAACCAACAGGGATGTGTGTATGTGTGTGGAAACGGGGAGAAAGAGAGAATGAGAGAGAGACATCTATTTTAAGGACTTGACTTATATGATTGTGGAAGCTTAGTAAGTCCAAAATCTGCAGGTTAGGCAGCAGGCTAAAGACCCAGGGAAAAGATTTGCAGTTTGAGACCAAAGGCTGTCTGCTGGCAGAATTCCTTCTTGCTTGGGGGAGATCAGTCTTTTTTCTAGTAAGGCCTTTAGTTGTTGGATGGTAACCAACCACTTTGTGTAGGGCATTCAGCTTTGCTCAGAGTTCACCCATTTAAATGTTAATCTTATCCAAAAATCACCTTCACAGAAGCATTCAGAATAACGTTTGACCCAATCTTTGGTCCAACCACGACCCAGCCAAGTTGGTACCTAAAAGTAACCATCACAAGTCCATTCCTTGTCAACTTGTCACCCACCTGCATCTCCTTAACCCATACTGAGTCTCTGAATAGACAATAACAAGGTCATTCTTCCATCTAACAGGACACAACTATCCTGTGTATAAAACTAGAAGAGGATACAAAGTTAATAATAATGCAGGGTTTGATCTCGTTCAGAAAGCACCACAGGTTCACGAACTTTTGACACTTGCCTAGTCCCTCAAATGTCATCCTAAGCTACCTGATTCCAGCCCTTTCCTGGGCATTTTACATTTGACTGTTCAGATTCTGCGGGGTAATTCTGGCTATGCGTTATGCTAGGCCAGAAGTTGGCTAAAGTAATAGAAAATGACTCTATCCACAAGGTGGCAGTATTGTATAACCGTTGAAAACCATGACACAGCATGGGCTCTTGACCATCCCCTTCCGTGGCTTATTTGTGATCTATTAAGTGAATGTCTGGTTTTGTATCTTCTCTTAATCTGGAAATAAATAAGCAGTTTCACTCCCAGAGTGTTTTAAAGTTCTGAGATGCATTGACTCGAGATATAAAAAAGCAGGGTTTTCTGGACTCAGGAAAGTCTGAGTTCAAATGCAAGGAGCATCCTGGCTTATTGCACTTGGTCGAGTTAACTGAGAGCTCAGGTTTACAGATATGCCTCAGCTGCCCTATCTAAAAATTTAGAACAGTTGGGGGCAACTGGCTGCCTCAGTAGAACATGCATCTCTTGATCTCAGGGTCCTTAGTTTAAGTCCATGCTGGGTGTAGAGCTTATTTAAAAAAAAAAAAAAAGTAAAACAATGAAGGGGTGCCTAGGTAGCACGGTCAGTTAAGCATCTGTCTCTTGAGTTCGGCTCTGGTCCTGATATCAGGGTCGTGATCTCCGGGATCATGAGATTGAGCCCTGCATCAGGCTCCTCTCTCAACAAAGAGTCAGTCTGCTTGAGATTCTCTCTCTCCCTTGCCCTCTACCCCTCCACCCCCTCAAATAAATAAATATTATTTCCCCCATGAAGTCTTTTTTTTTATGACATGAAATAATATAGGTAAGAATACTACTATAGGGGCGCCTGGGTGGCTCAGTGGGTTAAGCCGCTGCCTTCGGCTCAGGTCATGATCTCAGGGTCCTGGGATCGAGTCCCGCATCGGGCTCTCTGCTCAGCAGGGAGCCTGCTTCCTTCTCTCTCTCTCTGCCTGCCTCTCAGTGTACTTGTAATTTCTCTCTGTCAAATAAATAAATAAAATCTTTAAAAAAAAAAAAAAAGAATACTACTATATAAAATGCCATATAAATGTTAAAAGTAATTATTATCTTAGCATTGGAAAATCAATCAGGGTAGATGTCATCTGAAAGCTCGGTATCTTCAAGTTGATTCAAAGCAAGTTTCTGAGGCCTTTAGATTAGCCTAGAATATTTCATTTCTCTTTCCTGTGACACGTCTTAGCCAGTTATGACCTTGTCAAAAGTAATCTTCTATATGAAAAGATCAGTTATGGTACCATAATTATTACACTTCTCTTATTTTTGGCTTTGGACAAGAATTGTGAATTACCGGGACGCCTGGGTGGCTCAGTTGGTTAAGCAGCTGCCTTCGGCTCAGGTCATGATCCCAGCGTCCTGGGATCGAGTCCCACATCGGGCTCCTTGCTCCGCAGGGAGCCTGCTTCTCCCTCTGACTCTGCCTTCCACTCTGTCTGCCTGTGCTTGCTCTCACTCTCTCTCTCTCTTACAAATAAATAAATAAAATCTTAAAAAAAAAAAAAAAAAAGAATTGTGAATTACCTATTTCAGCTGACAGCATATCTCCTTCCATGGGGAAGGTTAACAAAAGTCACCTCTGGCTTGAATTACCTAATATAATAGCAGCAGAGTATATTTGTATGAGGTTAATGGCTTAAACGAAGTGCTTTTACAGATCCTATTTCAACTAGGGCAGAAGCTATGGCAATCAATGATACAGTGGGAGATGAGAAAATATAGGCTTAGAAGGTCAATAGGATTTGAAATTCTAAGCAGCAACAGAAAATATAAAAAATAATTGAGTCTTGGGCACCTTGCTGTAGGTTAGAAGGAGCCAGAAGTTAAGTATAAAGGGTCTTAGGTCTATCATTTGCCTAGCAAAGAGAACACGGAAAAGAAACAGTCATGGGAGCTCAGATTAGGTTCAGGGGACAGTAGGAAGTAAGGAGGGGCTGGAAAGTCTGGTAGATAGCTAAGATTAAGTAAATCAGTTGGCTTGAGAAACTGAAAGGGAAAGAGGCAGACGAAATTAACACAGGAATTGGTTAGAAATAAACTGTGGTTTAAAAAGGATGGCTGGTGGGGATAGGAGGATGGAGGTAAATAGCTGAATTCAGGTATCACCAGGTAGAGAGCCAGGGACTACTGGGCATGGAGGAGATGGGTGTCAGCCTGCAAAAGTGTAGAAGTTGAGGCTCAGCTAAAAGTCAGAAACCCCACTGATAGAGCACCCGAGTTGCAAGTTGCAGAACTTCAACACTGAGAGGCCCACCTGCTGGAGGGGGACAGTGTCAGTCAAATGTGGGTCTACTGAGGTACCTAAGGCTAGTTGCTGCCTATTCAGATGCAGAGCAGACTCTGGGGTTTGGATCCCTCATGCTAACTGTGAAAGTGAACGGGGCATTCATCCTAGAACAGTGGTTTTGGATTGTGGGCGGTTCTCAAAGGCTGGTGGTGTTGGGTAAAAGACCAGAGCTTCACCTTCCTTACATGATAGATGTAACAATGAATGCTCTGATGCGGATCATGAAAAGCTCAAGTTAGTGCATCACAAAATACTTTATATACTGTAAATGCTATATAAATATAATTTGGCTTGCTCTGCCCTACAATCAAGAGTTCTTTTTTTGTCCAATCAGGCACCTGGCTCTGCTTACTGCAGGAAGCCCTTTTGCAGCAGCCTTGGGCTTGACCAGGATGAAATGTAGCAGCTAAGCCATTTTCTGTGATCGGTATCAGTACTTCCTGGCATTAGCACGGGGAGTTGAGAGTTAACAGGATGTATTTTAGGACCCACTCTCCTCAGGAAAGGCAACTCAAGCATCTTCCAAATTTAGTCTCACAAAGGAGAGTAGATTACTATAGTGAGTAATAATGAGTCACTGGGAGCAGTTTCGTGCCCTTGCCAATGAACAATGCAGAGGAAGAGAGCAGGGGCTGAGAAAAGGAAGGGACAAAGAAATGGCAGAAACTCCACAGTACAAAATTCTTCCCAATAAAAATAGCCAACACAAATATCCCCAAAGGTGGTGCATGACAGCCCATTTCCAGGAATGGCTTGTGTGATTAAAAGAGAAATTTTGAAATATAATTTGATTTCCAAAATATTGCCAGGTCAGACCCACTTGACCAGAACGAGATAACTCGGGTGGAATGGGGAACTTGAGGGAAACTCGGGCATTTCATCTTTTCCAAGTCCTGCCCTTGGTATGGTTTCCGACGAGTACATGGAACATCAGTGATTTGAATTTCCTCCCTGTCAGGACGCATCCCTGGCATTTAAATATGTCACTGCAGAACTCATTGCAGACAAATGAGTTACAGCCTCAGGCATTATTTCAAAGCAATTAGGGGAGGAAGGGGTGGGACTAGTGGAAACAGTATTTTAAGAAGACAGGAAACAAGCTTTGCTTGATTTTCACTGTTGAATCTTATTCCTTGCCAAGAATAAGACTGTGTTGAAGAGTAAAATCATTTCATGATTTCCTTCTATGAGAATCTAAGTAAGGATATTTTCAGGTCCAAAAAAAAAAAAAAAAACCCACCCCCAAACCCCAGCACCTACAGAGGTCACTCACTGAGGCCCTTCCCCCACCACTAGTGAGAGCTACACCTAAAACTAAGATTCAATTTTTGCCTTTCTTAAATGCTTTAAAAAGAAGATTATTTCCCAATGAAACAAGATGGCACCGGGGAGTGAAACAAACCATCTCAGGAAACAAATTTAGGATTGCTAGAAGGAGGGATGCGGAAGCTGGGTGAAGGACATTGGGAGGGTAGATGCTATGGTGAGTGCTGTGAATTGTGTAAGACTGATGTATCACAGACCTGTACCCCTGAAACAAAAAATACATTATGTGTTAATAAAAAAATTAAAAATTGAAAAAAATTAAAAATTTTTTTTATTTAAAAAAAAATTGAAAAAACAAAAAAGATTATTTCCCAGTCTCTGATTTGGGAGCCTCCTCTAATTTCCATCCATGTATCTATAGCTATGTCTCATTGTTAGAGAATCTGATTTTCCTGACATGTGTTAAGGAGCATTGGTAAGGACCTACCCATCCAAATTTTATGTATTATCTGAATTTTAAAAAGCTTTAAAAGAAAAAGAACAAGCAAATTTCCTTCTGCTTTAAAGTATAGGAGTCATTTCAGTAAATAGCACAATACATTTAAAGCTAGGAAGAGCCTTGGAATCTGACTTTTCTTTTAAAAAGATTATAACATTGAATAAATAAATAAAATCTTAAAAAAAAAAAAAAAAAGGGACGCCTGGATGGCTCAGTTGGTTAAGCCATTGCCTTCAGCTCAGGTCACGATCCCAGAGTCCTGGGATCCAGTCCTGCCTCTGGCTCCTTGTTCAGCAGGGAGCCTGTTTCTCTCTCAGCCTCTGCCTGCCACCCTGCCTGCTTGTGCTCTTTCTCTCTCTCAATCTGACAAATAAATAAATAAATAAAATCTTAAAAAAAAAAAAAAGATTATAACATTGAAGCCTAGGAAAATATTTAAGGTAGAGTCACAACTAAAATTAAGATTTCTCTGACTACATACATAGGTCAGGATACTTTACCTCATATCATTTAACCTAGTCCTTAAACACCCGACTCTGTTTTCTCCTCTCCCACCCCAACTACTTTTTGAGAATAAAATTAATTTCCATTACTCTATTATTGTTTCCATGGGCTTTTGCTTAAAGTTAGGGAAACTTCCGGGTTCTCTACTACTCTAAATGTAGATGGCAACGATTTAGCTACATAGATGAAGAAGGACACATTCTCATTTAACCAGTTATACTGAAATGCTTAACTTAAGCATTTAAAAGGTATCTGTAGTAAATTCCAGATTAATCTAAGTTTTAGAACACTGATGAGTTGAATTCTTCCCCATCTCTAAGACCTTGCACACTTATTTTTTGGGAATACTTGAGCTCATGCAAAATATGAGAGATGTGAAAACATATGAGATTATTCTGTTTTTCCTATTTGGTCAACTCCAGTCTTGATTTTGAGAGGCCTTTGACCTCATTCTCTCTTACTGGAAACTAATCTTTCCCTCACTTCAACCAAATCTAAATATATGTAGAATACAATTGCTTCACTAATGGCCAACAAATGTGTCTTGTTAGCTATGTCCATAATAGGACCATTTTCAATTGTATGAGCACATCCTTATAAACCACAGACTTGCAAAATTCTTGACATTTTGTAATGGGTAGGGAAGGGAGCAAGAGCTGCAATGAAAAGATATATTCTAATTAAATTTATTAGGTTTTATGACAACAGGTGGTCAGAAAAGAAAACCTAACAGCCTTTTAAGGACCGATTGAAAAAAATTAAGATTGAAATTTGTAAAGATAAATATAAGAAATCAAAGAATAGCTCATGATTATGAGTTTCATCATCACAAACTGTACCAAGACAGACAATTTTATGATATAAGGGGTCTTAAGACTCCCCATAGCATTTCTAGAAATATATCATAACCAATTAATTTTAGATGTGAGCAAGGATTTAGCTACACAAATATTCATTAAAGCATTATTTATACTAGCAGACGTTGGGAAGTAACCAGAAAACTCAACTGGGATTGGACAAATGTTGGTCCATCAATACAATACGTATTTTTAAGTTTATATTAAAAATTATTCTTTGGGGGAACCTGGGTGGCTCAGTCGGTTAAGTGTCCAGACACTCAGATCTCAGGGTTGTCAGTTTAAACCTCATGTTGGACTCCACCCTGGCTGGGTATGAGCCTACTTAAGAAATAGTGATAGGGGCACCTGGGTGGCTCAGTGGGTTAAGCCACTGCCTTCGGCTCGGGTCATGATCTCAGGGTCCTGGGATCGAGTCCTGCGTCGGGCTCTCTGCTCAGCAGGGAGCCTGCTTCCTCCTCTCTCTCTCTGCCTGCGTCTCTGCCTACTTGTGATCTCTCTCTGTCAAATAAATAAATAAAATCTTTAAAAAAAAAAAAAGAAATAGTGATAAATAAATAAATAAAAATGAGTCTTTGGAATATTATTTATTTATATGTGTTAAAAAACAAAATTCAACCCAGTAAATGAAGATCTAATTGGCTTTATTAAATGACTCATGAATTGGGCGACATCTCATCTCGCAAGCAGAGGGCAGCTCCTGCAGTTGTACAAAATGGAAGGCTTTTATAGGAACAAGGGTGGGGCAAGAAAATTACAAGCAGAAGAAAAGAAAGGATTGTTTCAGAAGGGATCACCTTCCTTGAGTGGGGAGGGCAAGGGGTCTTAGTATACAGATTACCTCATTACCTCACCTTCCTTTGGGAGATAGAGGAGGTCCAAGAGACAGTTTATCTCCTTAGTGGTGATCAGAAAATTCCTGACTGACCGGTTCAGACTTAATTTCTGAGGGAGGTTGAAACTACAATTAGATTAGGTATTAAGCCCTGGTTTACCGACTTGGGGACTTAACTCAAGAGAGGCTATTTTGAGTCTGTGGTTTTCCTTTTAATCTATGGAATTGTGTCCAACAATTTATTAAGTGGGGAAAAAAAAGAAAACAGGTTGCAAAACTGAATGTGCATTATGACTAGTAAATTTTAAGAAATAAAATTAAATATATGTATATACATATTTGATATATATACATACACCTAACACACACATACAATATGCATAGAAAAGACTGGATATTTATACACAGCAAAATGTTAACATTTGGTGATTATCTCTTAAGAGATTTTTGGATTTTTTTTTTTATGATTTATCTAAACTTTCTAAAGTTTTTCAAATGAATATCTGTCACTTATTAAAGTTTTTTGGGGCGCCTGGGTGGCTCAGTTGGTTGAGTCTGCCTTTGGCTTGGGTCATGATCCCAGGGTCTTGGGATCCATTCCCACATTGGGCTCCTTGCTCAGTGGGGGGCCTGTTTCTCCTGCCTGTCCCTCTCCCCGCTTGTCTGTGTGTGTGCGCGCATGCCCTCTTTCTCTCAAATAAATATATAAAATTCTTATAAAGATTTAAATTTTTAAAGTTTTTTTTTTTTTAAGATTTTATTTATTTATTTATTTATTTGACAGACAGCGAGACGGAGAGAGCACAAGCAGGGGGAGTAGCAAGGGGAGAGGGAGAAGCAGGCTCTCCACTGAGCAGGGAGCAGATATGGGGTTTGATCCCCAGACCCTGGGATCACGACCTGAGCCGAAGGCAGACTTTTACTGACTGAGGCACCCAAGTGCCCCTATTTATTTATTTAGAGAGCACCTGTAGGGGTAAAGGCAGAGGGAGAATGAGAGAGGGACAGAGACAGAGACAGAGACAGAGAATGAATCCTCACTAGGTTCCAAGCTCAGCACAAAGCCTGATATGGGCCCTATTTCATGAAGCTGAGATCATGACCTGATCTGCAATCAAGAGTCAGACGTTTAACTAAATAAAGGTGCCCCAAATATTTGTCACTTATAAGAAAAAGAACAAAGTCATTGGGTAGCATATGATGGAACTTACAGAATCTTGAAGTCACATGGGTGAAAAGCATAAATAAGTTCAAAGAATGAAATTAATTGAAATAAACCTATGGCTAATGACTCCATTGAAAGTAAGAAATGTTCACAGCCTGCTTCAAATGTGGCTGAAGTAGCTATGGTAGGTAGCTATCATAGACAGCTACTTCATAGGTATCATAGGGGCAGCAACCCCTTTTTATAAAACCTCATGAACAGAGCAGAGGGAGAAAAGAGGAATTGAGACAAGAAAGGGACACAGAAATTGCTGTCACTATCAAAGACTGGAAAAGAGACTAAATGAATTATCACTCTGATCCAACAGGACATTTCTGATGGTCTTGTTTTAAAGTACTCCACTCACTCACTCATCTGATCCTGATTGTGCACAAAGCAATAAAACAATGGAACACCACCTAAGAACCTAAGACAGTATTTGACATCTTCTAAGACATTCCATTTTTTCTATTTATTTGTCCCAAACAACTTTGAGATGGGCAGACCATCCTTGTTTTAATTTTCCTCCTTACAGCCTCTGTCTATAATTGTTGTGCTTGTCTTTATTATCTTACTCAAATTGCACTCTGGTTACCAGTGATCTTTCCTCGGGTAAATACTGTGGCTTTACAAAGATGTTTTCAATTCATCTTGACCTATCTATGAACATGGAAGTAATCACTAAGGCGTGATTACCTCAATCTCCATTCTACTCCTTTTTCTAATTCCTTTGGTTACAGGTTGGGGTTCTAGTTCTTTTTTTGCTATGAAGACCGGTGTGATCTTGGACAAGCCTCTTGTGTCCTAGTGGACACAACTGTTATGTGTGAAGCCACTCTGTACATTGCAAAGCATTTCAAAATATGATCATTGAAGCAGATGATCTCTAAGTTTCCCTCAAGGTCTAAAATTTTTAGTCTATATTTTTGGTTATATTTTTAGTGAATTCATGTGATCCAAGAATTGCATTTTGGCAAATTTTAGAAGACTCCTTCCATTATACCAAAGCTGCTGCTGATTCAATAAGTACAGAATGATTTGTAGCTTTAATAATAACATCAAAAACAGGTACTTCTTCAATTGCTGAAGTTGAAAATTACCAGAAATGATGCATGATTTTAAGGAAAAGGCTGTGTTATAGTTTGTGCCTAAAACCTTTATTTTCTATGTTAACTACCCTTCAACATTTGCCCTTCTAAAATCTGACAAATTTAAATTTTTTTTTTTTGGACAAATTTTAAATCTTAACATAGAGGCAACCGAAATCAAATTTGAAAAGGGTATGACTACTCATACAGCATTTTGCTGGATATTGTCAGTGTTGGAATAGTGACTACAGCAGGCAGGAAACAAATGAGGAGGCTCACCACATATATACATAGAATCATCATCAAATCTCAGAGGTGGAAGGGCTTCTAAAAGTCATTTAGACTGGTGGGTCCCAGAGGGTTTGATTTCAAAAGCTTATAAAAGTTCAAAACAAACAGCAACAACAAAAAGGAGGGCAAACATAAAAATGTCAGTTTATAATTTGACAAATAAGTATACCAACAAAAGAATAAAATAACCATCTATCATCAGCGCCATTTTATAAAAAAGGTTGCTTTAATGACATGTGTAGGACGATAAACTCTCAGAATAAAGTATGATTTGAAATTAAATAAATGAAGGTGCACCTGCGTAGCTCAGTCCTTAATCATCTGCCTTTTGCTGGTCATGATCCTGGGACTGAGTTCCAGGTCCAGCTCTCTGCTCACTGGGGTGCCTGCTTCTCCTTCTGCCCCCCCCCCCCCCCCC
>NC_081568.1:40986513-40995439 GCF_022355385.1 Mustela nigripes | reverse complement strand
CTAAAAAAAAAAAAAAAAAAAAAAAATTAAATGAAGAAAAAAATGCATTATACGGCTCATAGTTTTCTACTATCTTTATGGAAAACTGTTAGACTTGACCCATCTCTGTACACATACCTTTGGGAATCCCTAATCTAGTGCATTCTATGCACACCTCTACCCCCCACCCCATCCTATCTCCCACAATGGAGCAACTGTATCCTCACTACACCAAAAAATCCCTTTAAATGTGTACTCCACCCACTGTGGGGAACTCCTCAAGCTTTGTAGTCCATTAAATTTTGGAGTCTGGTAGAAAATCAGCATAAGAGCTGCTATCCCTGGGAACTTCAAGATGCTTACACTTAGCTTTTTTTTTTAAAGACCAGACTCTAACAGCAGAGAATTTTAAGTAGGCCAAACGTGCCTAAGAGTCACTAAACAAAAATGTCTAACAGTGTTGATTTGGGAGTCAGGCAGCCTGGGTTTCGGTAGTGCATCAAAACTCCATTCTAAACCTTAGAGGATCTGTTTTCACATTCAACACATTTGGATTAGAGCTTTATGAATTAGAAGTATTTAAATCGGCATTAGAGTAGCAGGGAGGAATTTCAGTTATCTCTCAGGATGAACTCCACTAATGACTCGATCAGCTTTCAAAGTTGCAGTTAAGTCTACATTTTTTTCCACTTCCATTTTAATGAAATTATTTTGAGAGATTCCGTTTTAAATTTTTACAACCGAGGTTTGATTCATTCACCGGGGTTTGATTTATATTACAGACGACAGCATCAACTACAGAGCTTTCTTTTGTTATCATTACTACCAGGCCGTTTCCTCAGGTCAAATTTTGTAAACCCAAATGTGGTCAAGATTTGATTTTTTAATCGATTTTTAGTAAAAAAAGGAAAAAGGTATAAAGGTTAACAGTAACTTTTAACGTTTACTGCTTCAAACGTTATCAATTTTTTTTTTAAAGATTTTATTTATTTATTTGACAGAGAGAGATCACAAGTAGATGGAGAGGCAGGCAGAGAGAGAGATAGAGGGAAGCAGGCTCTCCGCTGAGCAGAGAGCCCGATGCGGGACTCGATCCCAGGACCCCGAGATCATGACCTGAGCCGAAGGCAGCGGTTTAATCCACTAAGCCACCCAGGCGCCCCAAACGTTATCAATTTTATTAATAGTTCTTTCCATCCTGTTTTTTGTATCAGTACTGCAGTTTTCAACATGACCAAGATATGATTATTATAGAGGTTTTTTTGGGAGGGGTGGGGTGGGTGGGAATAATTTCTACTATGGCTTTTTCAGGGTTGTAAATTTTATTCTGTTGAGACATCTGCTACTAAAATAATGAATAGGGCATTGGGGGGTTTTTCCCCCTTGGGGACCAAATTTATCAGTGGAGCAACAACACAAAGGCATAGGATAATTCCTGCTTTCCCTCTTTTCGGTAAAACGATTCTCCAACAGTCTGTGGAGCGCAGAATCCTAATGCTTAAGACTTCACCAACTGCTCTCCGCTAAAACCGGGAGCCAAGACTAAACCGAGCCCGGCCAGGAATGCTTTTCTCTTCCTCTCCACCAGAGGCGATAGCCTTTCGCAAAACAAAATTGGGCTGGAACAGGCTGGTCTGAGGGAGTGGCCCAGAAAAAGATCAAAGGTTAAAAATCGCCTTAAACAAAGAGCAAAGGTCAAAACTCCCAAGGAAGCCAGAAGTTCCCATCCTCCAGGAAGAATGAAGGTTACTCCTCCCTAAAATGCTCTCGGGGCCCGAGGACGCGCGGCCTTTCAGAGACCAGGCGGGTCGGACGTGACTAACAGGTAGCTGGAGCCAAACAGCCAACAACCGGAAGTGGAAGTGAGCCCCGGGCGGGGGAGAGGAGAGGCCACCTCACGCCTGCGCAATCAGCAGGTTTGCAGTACGCATGCGTGATTGGGCGGTGACGAGGTGACGCTCGGAGCGTGGGCCGTGACTCTCACGGATCCGGTTCCGCCCTCCCTCTCGTTGCCGACCCTCCGGGTCTAGCGCCCGAGATCCCTTTCCCAGAGTGCTCTGCGCCGTGAAGAAGCGGCTCCCGGGGACTAGGGGCATTTTGTGTTGGCTGGAGCCGGAGTAACAAGATGGCGGCGTCGGCGGAGTGACAGGGGTCCCTCCGGGCGGGAGCCGGCGGCAGTGGTGGCAGCGGTATCGCCGCCCTAAACCACTGCGCCCCTTTTCCAGCCCGCGACGTCGCCGTGAAAGCGAGCCAGCGGCGGCCGCCCAGAAACAAGTGGCCCAGGCTGGTAACCGCGAGAACCCCCTCAAACAAACTGCGGCCTGGCGAAAAGAAGCCTGAGTGAGCGGCGGTGATCAGGTTCCCCTCGGCCAATTCTGGGCCTTGTAACGCCTTGAAAGAGCCACCGTTTTCCGTTTCCTGCCGCCCTCCTCCGCAGCCTTGTTCCGCGGACGAGCCCCAGAGGCCTCCGTCCCCCCCTCAGAGGTGTCGGGGCTTGGCCCCAGCCTCCATCTTCATCTCTCAGGATGGCGAGCAGCAGCGGCTCCAAGGCCGAATTCATTGTCGGAGGGAAATATAAACTGGTACGGAAGATCGGGTCTGGCTCCTTCGGGGACATTTACCTGGCGATCAACATTACCAACGGCGAGGTAATTACCCGGGGTGGGGTTCACGACCACGCTGCGCCAGTCCTCACCCCCCACCCCAACCCCCGAGTGCTCGGGCTTTTCCCCATCACACGCACGTACTGGGGAGGGGAGTCCAGAGAGAGGGAGCCAGTTTTCTTGGCTTTAGGAGCCTCCCCCGCTCTCTTTCCCTAAAAGGCAAAGAACCCGACAGAAGGGTTGGGAGAACCCATGAAGTTTCCCAGCTTGTTAAAAATGGATCTTAGTCGAACTTTTTAAGGTGTCGTTTAAGGTGAGATCGGCAAAATTGTATTTCTCTAATCCCCATGTTTCCCTACTGTATGGATTTATTTCATTGGGGTTCTTGATTTCGATCGTCATTTTCCTTCAAAATCTCTCATTACGTTTTCTGGATGAATCATTTTTCTGCACCTTGGAGGACGTGCCGATTTCGTCACTACCCCCTGAAGAGGCCTTTGAGGCTAGTTGCCTCGTTTTATAATTACAAAGAGAGCTTTCTCTTCTGAGCCTCTTATTTCTTCTCCTAGTCTCGAGTTTGAGCTTTGCTAATGTCTCCCCTCCTCCCAAGTGACATTGAATCATTGAATCCTTAGGGATGTTGATGCCATCGTCCCCTTTCTTCCCTGCAGGAAGTGGCAGTGAAGCTAGAATCTCAGAAGGCCAGGCATCCCCAGTTGCTGTACGAGAGCAAACTCTATAAGATTCTTCAAGGTGGGGTGGGCATCCCCCACATACGGTAAGAACTCGTGAGCACACAGGCTGTGCACCTAGGGAAGTAGGGCATGGGGGAAATGGGTAGAGGCAAGCAATAGCACCAGCTGAATCCCGGCCTTGTTATCTGAGTTCCCTGGGTTTACTAGCGCTGGTGGTTTCCTGAGAACCGAAAGACACCACAGTCACTGAGTCAATTTTTAGTTTGGCAACTTCGTTTAGAATTTCAGTTGGTTACACTCTGCTCCATGTAGCTTCCGTCATTCTTCTCGAGGCTTTCATTTGTAGTTAAGTATGCGGGTCATCTTTGATCTCTGCGCGGCAGGGTTGTCTGCTGCTTTCTTTATGCCGGCACCTCTGATGTTCTTAGATTTATCCAGTGAAGTGGATTTGAAGGTGCCAAGTGACCGGGTTCGGCCAGTTCGGGTTGCTATTGGAGCTGGCTTGGGAAATGGCTGCTCTTTTGTTGTGTTTTTGTTCCAACATGTCTTCCTCCTCCGCTTAGAAAATGGCGGAACGTCGTGACTCAACCGCATATTCCTGCCCTTTTCTAGGCTTGGGTTCACGAGTTACTCTTCCTTGATTGGCCCTTTAGCAGCTCTGAGTGGATTAAACCTTTGAAAAGCCAAGAATAAAGGTGCGGGCGGCGGTGGGGTTCAAGGAAAGAGATGGCATAATGACAGTCTGTTGGTGATCTCTGCAGCAGATGCGACGTGAAATTGTTAAATTATACTATGGAAAATCCCTCAGAGTCCATTTAAAAGTGTTAATTATTCTTTCTTGAAGGGTAATGTTGGCTGCATTTCAGCTTGTGTACTAAATTTCTGTGAGTAATGGAAGAGGCAGTTTGACCACTACTGTGTTGAAATTGACTCAAATCTTATGTATTAAAAAGATTAATCACATAACCACAGTGTGATAAGTAACTTTAACCTGTTGAGTTACTTGTTCAGTAACTCCTCACCTCGGGGAAACTGTGGCCTTTTGGGGGGATGGGATATTGGTGAAGGCAAACAGCAGTAGTAATCAGGATAAAAGATGACCACATAAAAACATTGTGGTTTGTTAAATGGTTAACTTTAAAGATTGGTAGTTTGACTTTGAGATTAGAGATCATCTTCTTTGAATAGGGGCTAAAATGTACTGTAAAGCCAAGCAGTTTTTCAACACACAAAAATAACATTTGTAAAAAAGAACCAGAGACATTTAAGAATTAAGTGGAGCAATAGTTATATCTCTTTATCTGCTTGAGTTTATGTTTCTAAATCTTGAGTTAAGGACTAAATTGCGTATATTAATTCAGATGTGGAAACAACCAGAGTAGAGTGCTGATAGATATTTTTAATGGAGAAGTTGAATGATAAAATATTCTATTGGTTGTAAGTGAAAAATTATTTAGAAGAAACTTCCAGGTTTATTTTGTAAGGTAAATTAATGGGAAATCCAAGATGATGGGAGATTTTAAATGATTACTATCCCTCTATCCCAGCCCCCAAAAAGCTGCTGGGAAGAATGAATGTCATTCTGGGAAAATGAAAAAATTGTCATTCTGGGAGAATGGAAGTCTTACTAAAATGTCTAGCTTTTTATTCCTTCAGAGTAAAAAGTCCATTGCATTAGCCAGAAATTAAAATGTCTTGTCTTTTGCCTTTAAACATCTCTCTCCATCCCGGCCCTCATTAATTTGCTTTCCATCACTAGTTTTTCCTAGAATTACACATAAATACAGTATACAGTGTGAGGTAATTTGTGTCTGACTTCTCTCACATAATGCTCTTGAAATTCATCCATGTTGGGAAGTTTTAGAAATTTCACAAATCATGTTGAATTTAATGTATTAGAAATAATTTTCAAAAAGCATTAAAGCATCTGGCATTTTCAGTGCTAAACCTTTTATCTGGTAGCTTTTATTTAAAGGCAGTGCTGATACAGAACATCAAGAGCTGTAGTTAATACACTGAATAAACATGAATAAATGAAAATAACTTCTGAGCAAAATAATAGGCATCTATAATAAGATGTTGAGTGCAGAGAGAGTTGTAGTTACAAACTGTGGGTGGAGCTAAGGAGAGATTAACCTGGCTTTCAGAGTAATGCTTCCTGGGAGAGGAAATGGGTTTTCAGGATCAGGCTCTAAGGAAGAAAGCTTGGTTGAACTGGTTGGGGAGGGCAGCCAAGAATACAGTGTGGCTTCCTGGAGTAGTCTCTAATGCAAAAGGTAATAATTGCATGAGGGTGGGGAAAGAGTAAATTTGCTTTAGGAGTGGTAGAGTATGGTACACAGAAACAGTAGTGGTTCATTGGTTGTAAAGTGTGAGAACTGTTTTTCTCCTGAAGTGAAAGGGTAGGAAGGACTTTACATAAGCATTTTTTTATTTGGGTGGCAACATCATCTTGTCCTCTCAGTTTGTTCTCCACTATTTCCACATCACATCTATATAGCATACAGGTAAATATTTATTTGGTAAATACTGGACTAAGTTGACTTTAGTTTATCGAGATTAAATGAAGCAATCATGTGTTATTCATTGTTTTAGATGGATATAAATATAAAAATTTTAAATTTGAGGTGTCTGGCTGTCTAAGTTGGTAGAGTATATCGCTCTTGATCCTGGGGTCATGAGTTCAAGCCCTGTGTTGGGTGTAGAAATGACTTGTAAAAAACAATTTGGATTTTGCTGCAATTACACTTAACTCCATCTTCTCCCCTGCACCCCGCAGCCCCTTGAATTTACTAAGGTACTTTGGGATATCCTAAAACAAGGGCTGAAGATGATCTGCCGGCGCAGCCTACCTAATGTTTACTTGGCAAGGGATCTGTTGTTATGCAGAAGCATGACACTCAGTGTATAAGGAGCCAAGTAAGGGTGGTGTTCAGACTCCATATTTTTAGGAAACTGAGGACATTGTTTAGTTAAGAAACTGAAATCGTCAATTAACTTCTGGAAGCTCATTAAAAATCTCTGTTTCTGTTACAACCTTCTCTATCTTCGTCGTGCTCAGTTTGAATTGAATTAATGTGATCTCTAAAGAAGCATTTTATGATAGCAAGCTCTAGATCTATCATATGGTATTGACAATGAACTTGGGTCAGTTAGTCAGTCAACAGTTCTTTGGGCCTATCAGTTAGTTTGCTGATGTGTTAAATGCAAAAGGGATTTTACCATGTTACCAATTTTCTAATTCTTACGGAGTAGGAGAGAAGAATACTGGACAGAAAGGTTTAGAGTTTCCTACTCTTCTAGAAAAAGTTTTGCATACTGAGCTTTTGGATAGGGTTTTATTTGAACAGAGTTCACTACTTAAGTCACTGGCCTAGTTGATCTCAGAACTTCTGGCTCTGAAATTTTGAGACTTCTTTTTGGATGATAGTAGCTAGAAAGCATTTCATCACAGTTCAATGTTAAGTCTAGATCTTACTTTTAAATCTTATATTTTAGTACAGAGACCTCTCTCAAGACTCTAAAAAATGCCATCTGCATCAGATAAAGTTACCAGTTACCATTTAGAAGGAAGTAAATTAATGGAATATATTTTTATAGGGAAATGAATAAAGAAGATGGGAGGGGGAATGGAAGAATTGCTGCCTTCTTTTCAACCACTTTTTGCCTTTTCAGTGTCAAGTATTATAGAAAATATTTATAAAGAACTAGTTAACCCTTTTCAGTGTTAAAAGCAGCTTAAATTTTAATATTAGCTTTTTGGCACTGAGCATATATCTTGCAGATAAGTTATAACGCTTTTATCAGAGAACAAAGATGACATCTGCACTGGATATGTATTTATTACAGATCACTGAGTCCATGAGAAATGTGATTCTTAACTCAGAGTAACTGAATCCCTATAGATATGCTATATGTAGTGTATATATATCTATACACAGTATATTACAGGTGCTTTATATTGGCATGTAATGGATTTCTAGTTACTGAATAACGTAACGATGCTTAAGTAGCATTCATGAGCTAAATGAATCCTGAATAAAGCCTAGTATCTCACAAATTAGAATTCTTTCTCTGAAGGGTTACTAGAGTCTCCTAACTGCTCATTTTCTCAGCCATTTTCTGAGCCATTTTCACCTTTCCGTCAAAGTCAGCATGCCTGCTCATATACCCCACACCTTTTTTATTTGATGCTACAGAGCCATGCTATGCCTCCTACACTTAAAGGCATTTGGCCTCATTCAGAGAAAATGAAAAACTCTTCTGTAAATGTAAGTAACTTGTTTGTATTAATTGGATGCTTGTAAGTTTTTCAGTAAGTTTGTTTTTTAAAAAGATAAATTTCTTTTAGAGAGAGAGCAACAGGGAGGGGCAGAGGGAGAGAATCCCCATTATACCCCTGTGGAGTGGGAAGCTCAATGTGAGGCTCAGTCTCACAACCTCAAAAGCCATGACCCTAGCTGAAACCAAGAATTGGACACCTAACTGACTGAGCTACTGTTTTTGTTTCCAAAGCAATCCAAGGTGGCTCTTGAAATTTAAATGACCAGTAATCACATAACATGGGCTAATGCATGTTTTAATGCTTTTTTTATGAGATGTAATTTATTTATAGTGAAATGCATAGCTTTCATTGTGCCATCAGATAGATGAGTTTTGACAAATGTCAAATATATACACTGGTATAGCTCACACTCCCTACTGAGATAAAGAATGTTTTATTTTTTGAAAATAATCCATTGTAAGCTGGATTTTGTGGCAAGATAGGGCTTTTTTTTTTTTTTTTTTTAAGTTGGTCTTTTGGATCATATTACATGGTTTTGTTTTTTGTTTTTTTTCTGGATGTGATGTTGATTTGTTCGTATACAAGACTGTAGGTTAATGTTTCTATCTCCATGAAGTACTCTCTACAACTTGTCTAATAAAATAATCAGGTGGGGGTGGTGAACAATGAGTTGCAGTTGAGATCTTTGCCTCATTTTCCCTTGTAGAACAGGGATAATGCCTTTTCCTTTTCTGAAAGTCCTCGGTGGGGTATGTTTTACGGGGACTTTGGAGGTGTTGTACAAAAAAGATTCAGCTGGAGAGTACATTCTGATCCTCAGTATAATAGGAAATGGTAGGAGCATTGTATTAGAGTCGAGTTAAGGATCCGCCTGCCATGTCATCTAGATTTCAACCTAGAATGGAATTTGAAATTTGTAATGTCAGCTTTTGTTTAGAAAATGGATTCTTAAGATCATAAGGTCTTGGGAAATTTTTTTTAAAGCTTTTATCTATTTATTTATTTGACAAAGATAACCCAAGCAGGGGGGAACAGGAAAGGAGAAAGAAGCTAGTACCCCACAGAGCAGGGATCCGAAGGAACCTGACTTGGGACTCCATTCCAGAACCATAACCCGAGCCAAAGGCAGACGCTTCACCAACTGAGCCACTAAGCGCCCCTTAAGTTTTTGTTTTTGTTTTTGTTTTTGTTTTTTATTATTTTTAAAGATTATATTTATTTATTTATTTGACAGACAGAGATCACAAGTAGGCAGAGAGGCAGGCAGAGAGAGAGGAGGAAGCAGGCTCCCTGCTGAGCAGAGAGCCCGATGTGGGACTCGATCCCAGGGCCCTGAGATCATGACCCGAGCCGAAGGCAGCGGC
>NC_081568.1:40916636-40986413 GCF_022355385.1 Mustela nigripes | reverse complement strand
CGGGCTCTCTGCTCAGCAGGGAGCCCGATGTGGGACTCGATCCCAGGGCCCTGAGATCATGACCCGAGCCGAAGGCAGCGGCCCAACCCACTGAGCCACCCAGGCGCCCCATGTTTTTGTTTTTGTTTTTGTTTTTTAAGATTTTATTTATTTACTTGACAGAGAGAAATCACAAGTAGGCAGAGAGGCAGGCAGAGAGAGAGAGAGAGAGAGAGAGAGAGAGGAGGAAGCAGGCTCCCTGCTGAGCAGAGAGCCCGATGCGGGACTCGATCCCAGGACCCTGAGATCATGACCTGAGCCGAAGGCAGCGGCCTAACCACTGAGCCACCCAGGCGCCCTGTTTTTGTTTTTTAATGCATTATATAAATTGATGAAATCGGGGTCGCTGGATGGCTCAGTTGTTGAAGCATCTGCCTTTGACTCATGTCATGATCTTGGGGTCCTGGGATCAAGGCCTGCATCAGGCTCTCTACTTGCTCAGCTGAGAATCTGTGAGAATCTGCCTCTCCCTCTCTGCTGTGTGCTCTCCCCTGCTTTCTGTCAAATCTTTTTTTTTTTTTTAAGATTTTATTTATTTATTTGACAGAGAGAGATCACAAGTAGGCAGAGAGGCAGGCAGAGAGAAGGAGGAAGCAGGCTCCCTGCTGAGCAGAGAGCCCGATGTGGGACTCGATCCCAGGGCCCTGAGATCATGACCCGAGCCGAAGGCAGCGGCCCAACCCACTGAGCCACCCAGGCGCCCCTCTGTCAAATCTTTTTTTAATTCTATTTATCTTTTTTTTTTTGTCACATTAACATTCTTAGTTTATTAATCCTCTCATGAAAAATCTGCACAATCACCAAAGATAAAGCCACTGCAGCATCTTTACTCCTTCTGTTGTCCAATCTCCAGCTCACTTTTTGCCAGCACCAACATTGGCTTTCGCAGTCCCCTTGACTTTCTTCATTCTGTTCTTGCGTTCTTTTCGCTGTTTTCTTGAGGTCTTTTTCTTCTCATACAGACCATGTCTTGCAAGTCTATGTTTGGGTTCATTTTTCTTTGCATAATCCAAGGAATCATAAATCATGCCAAAGCCAGTTGTCTTGCCACCACCAAAATGGGTTCTGAATCCAAATACAAATATGACATCTGGTGTGGTCTTGTACATTTTGGCTAGTTTTTCCCGAATTTCTGTCTTAGGTACTGTTGCCTTTCCAGGATGAAGGACATCAATAACCATTTGTTTGTGCTGAAGTAGTCGGTTGGTCATGAACTTCCTGGTCCGGATAGTTACTGTGTCGTTCATGATGGCGGCCGAGCTCAATTCTATTTATCTATTAGAGAAAGTGCTTGCACAAGCAGGGGGAGCAGCAGGCAGAGGGAGAGGGAAGAGCAGGCTCCCCTACTCAGCCTGAGCAGGATTCCTAACTCGGGGCTGCATCCCAGGAGCCTGGGATCATGACCTGAGCTGAAGGCAGACACTTAACTGACTGAGCCACCTGGGCACCCTGGTGTTCCCATTTTTGAACCTCTGTAATATTAATACATTGTATCCCTCTGTGAATAAGGTTAGCTTCTACTCTTCAAACAAAAGCTCAGATGTTCAAAAGTATCTTAGAAACTTTGTACAGTACCTCCTACAGAACTTTCTAAAGGATAAGCAGATATTTCTTTTATTCAGTCAACAAACTTATATGAGTGTGCCTGTTACGTGTCAGGCATAGTTAAGATACTGGTCATATTTCAGTGAACAGAAAAAATTTTGTGAGACTTTTAATTCTTTTGAGCAGATGCCATGCATTTGGCAGGTAGTTGTGAATTGGTCTCTTTTGCTGAAAATTAGGAGGAAACATGTATAAATCTCAGACAGTGTGAGGACATGTTTCCTTAACATCAGAGGGATGAGTATAAGCCCTAAACAGTATCTTGAACCATCTGGAGAATGCTTTGATTGGTCAGGTTAGTGGGACCCTCATTAGGGTTCTCTGTAATCATACTTAGCATTTCTCAAACATTAACAATGCATAATAATTACCTACAGAGCTGTAGCACTTACTTGCAGTTTCACGCACATAGTAGGTTCAGTAAGTGTTGAATCAGAGATTGGAGAAACAGATTTTGGGAAAAGTGGGGTTTTTTGTTTTGTTTGTTTGTTTGGCTTTTTTTTTTTTTTTAAGATTCTGTTTTTGGGACACCTGGGTGGCTCAGTCAGTTAAGCAGCTGTTCAGGTGTCAAGTCCCACATGGGGCTCCTTGTTCAGCGGGGAGCCTGCTTCTCCCTCTGCCTGCCACTCCACCCTGCTTGTGCACACACATGTTCTATCTCTCTCTGGCAAATAAATAAAATCTTTTAAAAAAGAGAAAGATTTTGTTTTTAAGTAGTCTTTGTACCCATTGTGGGCCTCATACTCGCAACCTTGGGATCAAGAGTCTCATACTCTGTTCTGACTGAGCTAGCCAGATATCCCTGGAAAAGGATTTTTTTTTTTTAAACAGCTTTAATGAGATAATTGACATACATAAATTGTCACCTATTCAAAATGTACAGTTCATTGGTTTTTAGTGTGTGTTCAGAGTTGTGCAGTCATCACCATAATCTGATTTTACAGTATTTATTAGCTGGTAAACAAGAAAATAAAGTGATCTTGTTTTACTATGTCTCAAACACGCTGGCTTTTTGTAAGTTTGTTGTGAATACCAAACTTCAGGCACACTAACTCCCATCCACCTCTCTACCTGGCCATCTTCCATTTTATACTTTCAAGAATTAACCATGCTTCTTCATCAGAAAAACTTTCCTTAATGACTCTGTCTAAAAGATGGGTTGGGTTGCCATAATTTGGACCTTCTCAGAACCAGTCTCTCCTCCTCACTTCTGTTTTGTTTGTTTTTAAGTAGGCACCATGCCCAGTCTGGAAGCCCAATGTGGGGCTTGAATACAAGACCTGAGATTGAGACCTGAGCTGAGATCGAGTTGGCCGTGGGGCATCTGGGTGGCTCAGTCATTAAGCATCTGCCTTCAGCTCATGATCCCAGGGTCCTGGCTGGGATTGAGGCACCCCCCCCCCCCCAACACACACACCATTGGGCTCCCTGCCTCTCCCTCTCCCACTCTCCTAGCTTGTGTTCCCTCTCTCACTATATCTCTCTCTGGCAAATAAATCTTTTTCTTTTTTTTTTTTTTAAGATTTTATTTATTTATTTGACAGGTCACAAGTAGAGAGGTAGGCGGGGGCGGGGGAGGCCTGGGGAGCAGGCTCCCTGCTGAGCAGAGCCCATTGTGGGGCTCCATCCCAGGACCCTGAGATCATGACCTGAGCCAAAGGCAGAGGCTTAACCCACTGAGCCACCCAGGTGCCCCAAATAAATAAAATCAAAAAAGGAAAAAGAGTTAGCCGCTTAACCAATGAGCCACCTAGGCGCCTGCATCATGTGTTATTTACTTGGATGCAAGTAAGCTTGTAAGCTGTGAGAGCAAAAATTACAAAGTTTTATCTTGTCAGGTACTATAAATACTGAATGGATCAATAATAGTAGCTTTAGTACTGGATAGTGGTATGTCCATATATAAAGCACAGTTTTTGGTTTTGTGTTTTTATAATGTTTGGGGTAAGGAATGGTTACATATCTTTAAAGGCAAAGGGCAAGGCACAAGGAGGCTAAGGAGCTTGAAAATGTTACAGCATTAATTCAAGGCTGTATTGTGATCAGAGGATTAGTAGTAGTGGTTTTGGAGGATTGGGATGAAGAAGGAAAACAACTTACCTTAGTTAATGTTAGTATTGATGAATAAAACACGCATCTGATGCCCAACTTTCAGATCTTACTCTGTGGTCTCTTCACCTTAAAAATTAGTTTTGAGGGGTGCCTGGGTGGCTCAGTGGGTTAAGCCTTTGCCTTCGGCTCAGGTCATGATCTCAGGGTCTGGGATCCAGCCCCACATTGGGCTCTCTGCTCAGCGGGAAGTCTGCTTCCCCCTCTCCCTCTGCCTGCCTCTCTGCCTACTTGTGACTGTCAAGTAAATTAAAAAAAAAAAGAGCAGTGTATAGAATTGGTGAATCATACATTGTACACCTGAACCTAATACAACACAGTATGTTAACTAACTGGAATTGAAATTAAAAACTTAAAAAACAAAAAATGTTTCGCAACAGGGAATTATTTATTTATTTAAGATTTTATTTATTTATTTGACAGAGAACGAGATCGGAAGTAGCAGAGAGGCAGGCAGAGAGAGGGGGACTCAGGCTCCCTGCTGAGCAGAGAGCCCGAAGTAGTGCTCAGATCCCAGGCAGAGGCTTTAACCCACTGAGCCGCCCAGGCACCCCTCAAAACAGGGATTATTAACCTGGTAGGGATATCCCCCATTCTAACCTCACAAGGAGGGATAGGAAGAAAATTACATCTTTTTTTTTTTCCTTTTTTTAAGATATTATTTATTTGACAGAGCACAAGCAGTGGGAGTGGTAGGCGCGGAAGAGGGAAAAGCTGAGCAGGGAGCCTGATGCAGGGCCCAATCCTAGGGTCATGGAATCGTGACCTGGGTTGAAGGCAGACTCTTAACTGACTGAAGCCACCCAGGCTCCCCTACACCTTATCTTCATGAACTTCTAACTGAATCTAGTAAGATCGTCCCAGACTAGGATGGTTCGTTGTATGGCTTTTAGACTTTATGGTGCTGTGAAAGTGGTATGTATTCAGTAGAAACAATGCTTTGAGTTCTGATCTTTCCCCAGGCTAGCAGCTTGTGGTATGACACTCGTGATATTGCTGGGCGGCAGTCGGGAGGCAGCTCCTGGTCAGTCAGGTGATCATGAGGGTAAACACCTGGTGTATTTACAACCATTTTACCCCCATACAACCATTCTGGGTGTTTTGGTTTTTTTTTTCCTTTCAGTACTGTGTTTAATAAATTGCATGAATTACTGAACACTTTATTATAAAATAGGCTTTGTGTTAGAAGATTTTGCCCAACTGTTGTCCAATTTATGTGTTCTTAAGTACATTTAAGATAGGCTAGGCTAAGTAAAGGCGTTCAGTATATCACGTGTATTAAATACATTTTTGTCTTAGATATTTTCATTTAGGATGGGTTTAACAGAATATAACCCCATTATAAATTGAGGAAAATCTGTATATGTATTATAAATGTTGGGCGCCTGGGTGGCTCAGTTGGTTAGGCAACTGCCTTCGGCTCAGGTCATGATCCTGGAGTCCCCGGATGGAGTCCCCTACCGGGCTCCTGGCTCCATAGGGAGTCTGCTTCTCCCTCTGACCTTTTCCCCTCTCACACTTGATTGCGCGCGCTCTCTCTTAAATAAATAAAATCTTAATAAATAAATAAATGTAGGCAGGAAATCTCCACTAGTTTAGCAGTACCTGTGATTTTGTCACCACTAGAAATCACAGATATTTCCATAGCACATAATTGTTGCAGATATCTCAGAATATTGTTTACACTCATAATTTTCATAATTAATAGTCCTAATTAGATCTGCCCTTATATCTCATTAATAATGAACATGTACTTTACTGTATCAAAATTAAGTAATCTTAGTGTGGCTGAATTTCCCTGTAATTGTTCTCTTTTATAATGCTATGTATTTTATTTTTTGCATATAAAATATTCTGAGAAGGAATCTGTAGGTTTTATTGGACTAACAAAGATGTGAGATCTATGGTAATCTTTCTGAAAAGATTCAGAAATACTGGTATAGGAGTACTGTACCTCGACTCCCCAAATTGTTCAGACCAGTTCTTTGTTGTGACTAACTACATTTGATGCAAGTTTGGTCACTCACTTGGTAGATTTCCAATATTTATTTTCTTTTCCCTTCCTAGCCTTGTTTAAGTCTCAGTTACTGATATGCTCACTGATGCTCTCCCCAGGCATGTGAGATTGTAAAGATGGGAAAATCAGCCAGTTAAAAAAGGTCGAACAGTTTGAAGAAAGATTTAAAAGTAAATTAAAAGATGGGATAAATACATCTAAAATTCTTGGTATCATATTTAACATCATTATTACTTTGATTGCCATCCCTACAGCTCAAACTGGTCTTTTCTCAGTTGCTTCATCTCTCAAAGAGTTGTCAGTATGGAGAAATCAGTCTGATCTGTGCTTATGTTTATAGTTCTAGGTATTCCACAGTGTCTGTTGATTAAACCTGATCCTCTACTTCCTTAGAATAGCCAGATAGCATTGAAGAATCTCAAACCATTTCAGAGGATTTCTATAAATCCAAAGGATTATGGATAAAAATTTATGTGTTACTGACCTTTGAAAATCTGAAGTGTGTTTTTGGCTTATTTAAAAATTTTTTTTTTATTTATTTGACAGAGAGCGATCACAAGTAGGCAGAAAGGCAGGTGGGGGTGGGGGGGAAATGCAGGCTCCCCACCAAGCAGAGAGCCTGATTCGGGGCTCAATCCCAGGACCCTGGGATCATGACCTGAGCTGAAGGCAGAGGCCCAACCCACTGAGCCACCCAGGCACCCCTTTTAATTTTTTTTTTTAATTAGGCTTCATGCTGATTGTGGAGCCCATTGCGGGGCTTGAACTTAACAATGCTGAGATCAAGAGTTGGATGCATAACTGATTGAGCCATTCAGATGCCCCTGAATTGTATTTTATTTTATTTTACTTTTAAAGATTTTATTTATTTATTTGACAGGCAGAGATTACAAGTAGGCTGAGAGGCAGGCAGAGAGAGAGAAGGAGGAAGCAGGCTCCCTGCTGAGCAGAGAGCCCAACGTGGGGCTTGATCCCAGGACCCTGGGATCATGACCTGAGCTGAAGGCAGAGGCTTTAACCCACTGAGCCACCCAGGCATCCCCTGAATTGTATTTTAAATGTGATGTTGCAAGAGAAGGAAATAAATAGATGCTCTTAAATTTTTGATGACAGGCGAAATCAAGTTTTAGTTACTAAATTCTAGGTACCTTGTATTCAGAGTAAAATGGAGACCACAAATCTAAGGAGCAGTTATGGGCAAGGAAAGTTATGGAGAATGAGAGTTAACACAGCAGTCTTGTTTATTTATAATTAATAGAAAACCAAGAGGTACCCCATATTTAGTCCTATGTCTAGTTCTCTTTGAAAGGGGCTGAAGATTTACCATGAATCAGAATGTACTTGAAACTGTCTTGCATTGTTGGTTGTTTTCGTAATGAATGCCATTAATAACATGGAGCTTCATAAGTACTGACAATTTTAGGTTAGAGGTTATAGTGCCAAAGACTCAAGTTCTTAGATTTCTGAGGCTTCCAGAAGTAATCAGATGACTGCAGTACCAGAAGGATGTGAGACTCAAGTATTTAAATTGAGAGTAGAGGGGTTTTTTTGTGGTTGAAAATGGCCTTCTGTTCAAGTCTGGTAATTTAGGGGGTGGGGGCGGGTGGTGGTGGGGATCAGCTAGATTCTACTAGACCAGATCTTATTTTCTACCTCATGAAAAGGAACATAAAGATTGGATGATGATGATGGCTTGGCGTGAAAGAAAGTTTGAGAGATGGTGTCTTGAGAATGGAGATGCTGTTAGACCTCTGATTCAGTGTTCCTTCTTTTTAGTTGTTCAGTGAAGACTTTGACATTAATGACCTAAAGATGGGAAGATAAGTGCACAGGTGTGCCTGTTAAGAATATCACTTGTAAACTTCTATAATTACTTGGCCAGTTTAAATCAAAGATGAATAGGTGCTTCCTGATGATTTTATACTTCAAGTACTGAGTGGTTTTGTTGACCTTGTTTCGTTTTCCTTGTGTGCTAAATCAATCACTCCCCAGGCTTTTAGAGCCTCTAATCTGGCTTTTTATTCTTTTTTTTTTTTTTTTTTAAGATTTTATTTATTTATTTGACAGACAGAGATCACAAGTAGGCAGAGAGGCAGGCAGAGAGAGAGGGGGAAGCAGGTTCCCTGCTGAGCAGAGAGCCCGATGTGGGGCTCGATCCCAGGACCCTGAGATCATGACCTGAGCCGAAGGCAAAGGCTTAACCCACTGAGCCACCCAGGCGCCCCTGGCTTTTTATTCTTTAATTCAGCAAATGTTACTGAGTATTTCTCGCAAGTAAGACATTGTTCTGGATGCTGGGAATATGGAGTTGTGAATGAGACAAATACAATGGCTGCCCATATTGTATTAGTGAGGACTCTCCAGAGAAACAGAACCAATGGGTGATACATAGATAAGCAGAAAGAGATTTATTATGAGGCATTGGCTTACACCTGTGGAGGCAGAGAAGTCTAGTTTGAGGTGTGCAAGCTGGAGGCCTAGAAAAACCAGTGTTGTAGTTTTGGTCCCAAGCCTAAAGGCCTGAGAACTGTAAACATAGATAACTGAGGGCGGAAGGTGGATGTCTCAGCTCTAGCAGACGAATTTTTCCTTCCTCTGCTTTTTAGTTTTATTTCCTTTTGTTCTGTTCAAGTCCTCCACTTGGGGGTAGGTTATCCTCTTTACTTAGTCTGTCACTCAAGTGCTAATCTTGATTCAAAGACTCAGGAGGATTCAAAGATTCAGATCTCTGGAGACATCTTCACAGACACCCCCCAAAAATGTCCTATCCTATCCCAACATGTCCCCAAAAATGTCCAGCTATCCCATTCCAACATCCCTTACTTAGCCCAGGCAAAAGATTAACTAACCATCACACCTATCAAACTGACTGAGTGGAGGACCTACATTAATTAAACAAGTCTTCTGTTATTATTATCCTAGTCATAGAGATGGAAAACATATTTTAATGCTTTAATCTGAACTGCATACTTATTTATTTGAGAGGGTGAGAAAGCATGAGCACAGGGAGCAGCATGAGAGGGAGAAGCAAGCTCCTAGCTGAGCTCAATCCCAGTACCCTGAGATCATGACCTGAGCAGAAGGCAGATGCTTAACCGACTAAACTACCCAGGTCACCTGAACTGCATATTTATGATAATTATACTAATTTATGGTTCTTTTTTTTTTTTTTAAGATTTTTTTTATTTATTTATTTGTCAGAGAGAAAGCGAGCGAGATCAAGCACAGGCAGACAGAGTGGAAGGCAGAGTCAGAGGGAGAAGCAGGCTCCCTGCGGAGCCTAATTTATGGTTCTTGGAAGCCCTTAGGTCTCATAGTAGTACTTAAAATATTTCATTCATTTTATTTCATTTCTAAGGGTTTTTTTTTAATTTCCATAAAGAGATATGCAGAGAAAAATCCCTAACATCAGATCTCCAACTATAACACTTTAAAAAAAAAAAGATTTATTTATTTACTTGAGAGGGAGCGTGTGAGAGGAAGTGGAAGAGGGAGAAGGGGAGAGAATCTCAAGCAGACTCTTCTGAGCATGGAGCTGGAAGCAGGGCTCAGTCTACTATATATAGCTTATTTCACAGGTCACAGCCTGAGCCAGAACCGAGGTTTGGCCACTCAACTGACAGTGCCACCCCGCACCCCTCCAGCCATGGCACTTCTAATTGGTCACTATGTCATTCTCTTCATTCTCCCACTCCCCCATTTCTACAATGCGTATTGATGCCAAAGCTAATCTTAAAATGTTGATTGAATTCTATTATGTCCCCCACCACACTCTACTGATAGTTCACCAGTTATTTAAAGAACTTAAAGCTTTTGAGCTTGGCTTTCAAGAGTCTATAATGAAGCCTTGAATTATAAGTCACCTTGACTTTCCTCTTAATAAGAGCCTGGAGTTTATTCTTGCCCCTGCCTAGCATGCCCCTTGACTACTTCCTTTTCAAAGTATTATCCCTTTGTCAAGATCTGACTGGTGATAGACCATTTTTACAAGGGTTCTTTGGATAAATTTAATTACTGTTGATCTTTTGGTTTTCTGAATTCTCTTAGCACTTTCTGTCAGGCCCTCTTATATTCTCCTTTTCATGTGTCTTAATTTTTTAACTAGGTTTAGTTTGGATATGGGTTTAGAGGAAGGGAAATAAGAGCAAACAGGTGGACCTTGCCTTTTTTAGCATCTTCTTTAGAACTTAAGGTAGCTTTCTTAATGCTTTAAGTCATGACAGTTATATAAATTTCAAACTCATTCTTTGGCCTTCGACTTTGATTGGTCAGGCAACTCTAGGTCTGAAAGCGTTCATTTAAAACAAGTAAATGGGGGTGCCTGGGTGGCTTAGTGGGTTAAGCCCCTGCCTTCAGCTTGGGTCGTGATCTCACAGTCCTGGGATAGAGAGAATCAGGCTCTCTGCTCAGCAGGGGGCCTGCTTCCCTCTCTCTCTTGCTTGCCTGTCTGCCTGTTTGTGATCATTCCTACCTGCTTGTGATATCTCTGTCAAATAAATAAAATTAAAAAAAAGAAATAAAACAAGTAAATGGAAAATGAGACTCTTGTACTTTTTTTTTTTTTTTTAACTTTCGTCCATTAAATTACTTGGTTTTTCTGCTTGTTTTGAAACTTTGTAAGAATAAGGTCCAAATCAAACCAGAGTTCGTTCTTTAATTGCATAGATATTTGAGTACCTACACTGTATATGTACATCACTTTATCATATTCTAGCAACATACACCATACATTAAAAAGGTCTAAAGATAATATCTGAGTTTTTGTATTGGTTAGTTTCAGATTGTCTGAAGACTTAAATGATCTCAGAGAATCAGGTTAGTGTTTGCTTGCTCATTACCCAGGTTCTTTGAAGACAATTTGAAACCAATAGTAAGGTCTGACCTAGGTATGGAGACAGAAACACCACAAGATGACAGCACCCACATATTGTATTGTCAGGGGGTTTGATTGTGTATACAAGTAGCAGTCAGTGGCTGTGGGAAGTCAGAAATGGAGCAGTGTGGAACAGGTTACTTGAGGATGCTTTTTTTGGTGTCTGGGTGTTAGGACTTTGGGGTTGAAAGTAGAGAGTTAGAAGCTTATTTGGAATAAGAGTAGAAAACACAGAGGTGAGGGTAGAAACTGAGTAAGTAGGATTTGGATGAGTTATAGACTGTTCTTGGCTCCTAATCTGTGTGTAATAATGTCTGGATGAGTTAGAGAGGTGGAAAGCACAGATGGGAGGGTTGTGGGTTAACTTTAGAGAAATAAGCTATATATTCCTTGAGACCAAAAGGAAGTATGAAAGATAGAAACACACCTGTCACTTAGGTTTAAGGAATTTCGGTACCAGTCTCTGTACAACAGGAAGACCTAATTCAGAAATACATGGTTTTTCTGTGGAGAAAATGAGTTTGAACATTCCTATTTTAGCTGCCTTTTATGGACTGCTTATTATTATTATTATTATTATTATTATTATTTTGACGTTGAGAATAGCAGATATGTCTTACACACTTAATGCAAGTAAGGAGGAAAATGCCCAATAACTTTAGCGTTTCTGAAATTCTGAAATTTTAACAGAATATTCTGTTAAAAGCTAATTTTGCAGATGACTTCTCAGACTTCTTTATGAAGTCCCATGTAATCGCATGAAGAAAGGAAATAGGAATTTTTGCCTTTTACATTTCAGGTTGGTAATTGTGTTAGATGGATGATTGTAAAATTTACTCAACTGTTTTAGTTTTCTTAGTGAGCTATCCAGTGGAAATCTATCATGCAGAGATGAAATGTGGTCTAAGGAGAGTTGGTTTTTGCTTTCCCCTTTTACCTTTATCTTTTTGTACCTTCTCACTGCCTTAGCTCTTTCTGGATTTGGTGGTGATGTTTTGTTTTGTTTTTGATGCAGAAAAATGGTTTATTAAAGCACAGGGACAGGACCCTTGGGCAGAAAGAGCTGCTGCCTGGATTTGGTGTTCTTGTATGGAATATTTCTTTTTCTTTAAAACCTAGATAAATTGGGGACACCTGGGTGGCTCAGCCATTGACCATCAGGGTCCTGGGATCAAGCCCCTAGTGGGGCTCCCTGCTCAGTGGGAAGCCTGCTTCTCCCTCTCCCACGAGTCCTGCTTGTGTTCCCTCTCTCTCAAATAAATCTTTGGAGAAAGAAAAGGATCTTTGCTTTGTAAGATTGGTTGTTTCCTTCATTTCTTTTTAGGAAGTAGTATCAGGTGAGATTAAGGAACTTAACAGAGGTCATAGGAATCAGTGGCAAATGGATATAGAATTCAAATGCTTTGGTAAGAGGAGTGTCAATGTTACCATGCAGGTTCTGTATTCTATCTTTTTTTTTTTTTTTTTAAGATTTTATTTATTTATTTGACAGAGAAAGATCACAAGTAGGCAGAGGGGCGGGGGGCAGGCTCCCCGCTGAGCAGAGAGCTGATGCGGGACTTGTTCCCAGGACCCTGAGATCATGACCCGAACTGAAGGCAGCGGCCTAACCCACTGAGCCACCCAGGTGCCCCTCCCTGTATTCTAACTTAATATGGCAGTGGGACCGCTTGACAGAAGAAACTCTTCTTATTCTTATTTTCTGTTGGGCAGTATAGTCAGTCAATGGACTCATCATCTGAATAGAGGAAAACTTAATCTTTTTTTTTTTTTTTAAAGATTTATTTATTTATTTATTTGACAGAGATCACAAGTAGGGAGAGAGGCAGGCAGAGAGAGAGGGAGAAGGCTCCTTGCTGAGCAGAGAGCCTTATGTGGGGCTCCATCCCAGGACCCCAGGACCATCACCTGAGCCGAAGGCAGAGGCTTTAACCCACTGAACCACCCAGGCGCCCCGAGGGAAACTTAATCTTTTTTTTTTTTTTTTTGAAACTTAATCTTAAATAAAACCAAACTGGGGCACTTGGCTGGCTCAGTCAGTGGAGCATGCCACTCTTGATCTCGGGGTTGTGAGTTCCAGCACCACGTTGGGTGTAGCAGTTAAAATGTAGATTTAAAAAAATACATGGTACCTTTATTTACTTACTTATTTTTAAAGATTTTATAAGTAATCCGTTTACCCATTGTGGGGCTCAAACTCTCATAACCCTAAGATCAAGAGTGGCATGCTCTACTGACCAGTCAGCCAAGTGCCCCATAGTAACTTCAATAAAATAAACAGATAAGGAAAACTATTTTATTCCTAGAGCTTTTTAGAAATTTAGTGATAGTAAGTGCTAATCACCTTTTCATAAAGCTTTCCCTTTCTGTCTTTTGTTAGGTGGTATGGTCAGGAAAAAGACTATAATGTGCTAGTCATGGATCTTCTTGGACCCAGCCTCGAAGACCTCTTCAATTTCTGTTCAAGAAGGTTCACGATGAAAACTGTACTTATGTTAGCTGACCAGGTATGTGAAATTTTGATGAAAATAAAAAGTGAGAATACTAATAATTTAACTGTAATATAAATTTTAATAAACCAGAGTATGTATAATCCTGTGCTATGTAACCTTATGTTTAGCAAAAATAAAAAAGACATAATAGTAGGTATACTCATTCAAGTGTACTACTTTAATTCAGTTTAATAGTTAATTCCTGTGACATAGGACAAAAGGTTATATTGGTTGCTTAACCTGTAGAATAGTAGTTTTCACATTGTTTAATCAGATGGAATCTGTATTTTAGTGAAGAATATAGCGGGTTTCTTATAAGATTTTTGAAGAAAAGGCTTGATACTGTAAAACTGCTGTGGAAGAGAATAACATTTTTAAAATTTAGATTGGACATCAAAATAAAATGAGATGATACACTGGCATATGAGGTACAATTTTTAAAAGTATAAATCAGGGGATTAGAAAATAGTGTTCATTCTCTGTAATCAGAGCCTGATATTCCAGTAAGATTAACATAAAAATACTGAGTGACTCAGGGAAATATTAGCAGATTACATTGTTTTAATTGTGGAATGTTAAGAACTCAAACATTGAAGGTTAGGATCCTCCTCATATATTTTAACTAACATGTAAATGAATCCTAATAAAAGTTTATATTCCATAGGTTCTGTAACACATAGGTATTCATAGGTGAGCATTTATTCAGGGTTTTCTGCTTTACTTGGCACCAGAGAGTGCAGAGAAGAGTAAGAACTCAAGTCCCTTTGCCCTAGGAGTGTATGGTTTAGTAGAGAAAAATGGAAAAGGTACAGTGTTCAAGGTTTTGTGATAGAAGTCTATACTGGGTACGCTGGTAATAGGAAAAAAATGTATTTCAGGGAAGGGGGTTGCAATAAAGCAGTGTTAGGCTTAAGGAGTTAGCTGCTAAGTCTTGGCTCTGTAGGTGATAGAGAACACTTGAAGGTAAGTAGTTGGTGCCATTTATTATCTTTGGCCAAACCTTTTCCCAGTGAATCAATGATCCTGGTTTAATGATGGGTATCAGTTAGCCTAGGACAACTAAGTACATTAAGTGAGAGAAATTTTCTGTTTTTCTTCCTTTAATAAAGTACAAGTTGCTGCAATAACTAAATGTGCTGTTTGGACATTGTATATACATCTGCTTCCTTGAAATTACAGTTTAAGCTAGAGATTATAGATTTAAGAGACATTTTGTCAAAGTTCAGAATCTGTATGGTATTAAAAGCTCTAGAGAAAGTGGGGGCAAATAAAAAGTAGAATCCTGACAGATATACTGAGAAGAGTAAGAACATATGGGTAGAAAGATAAAGTTAATCTTTGGTTATTGAAAACATTTTCAAATACTTTTAAGTGTCTTCCAGAGAAGATAGACATATTTGATAATTTGACATTTTATTCTAGAAGTGATAGGGGAAAAAAGTGATGCTGTAGTAACAAGACAGTTTTTAAAAATTGGAATTTATTTACATAACAAATGAGAGATTAAAAAAGATTGTTATATGCAAAGAATTCTTGAGAAGAATTTCTCTTAAAGAGAAGAATTGACAGGATACAGATCGGCAGTTCCATAATAATAAATGGCCAGACTTTCAAACTGTTAGTGAAGAAGTGAGGTCAATACCTGTCATTGGCAAAATTTAGAAGGAACTAAAATAAGTTTGCTAATGGGAAAAGGGATACTCTGAAGTATTGCTAGAAAATGAATTATTATAGCCTATTTTAAAAGACAGTCTGAAATAATTGAATCATTGAAATAATTGAGAAATAATGTGTTGCTTTTCTTGTATCATAATTCAAATTACATAATTAACCCCCTCTTTTTTTTTCCAGATGATCAGTAGAATTGAATATGTGCATACAAAGAATTTTATACACAGAGACATTAAGCCAGATAACTTCCTAATGGGTATTGGGCGTCACTGTAATAAGGTTAGTCAAATGTTCTTTGCATGAAAGAACAAAGAGTTAAAAACTCCCGAGAATTGCTTTGGTAAACCAGTCTTTAAAAAGTCATAGGAAATTATATTTGCTGTTGATGATTGCTTGAAAAGATTGTGCTAGAAAGATAATCAGCTAACTCTATTAACTTAGTAACTTGAAGTAAATTTTCTCCCAACTTACCCAACCGAGGTTAATTATCTGTATGGAAATAAAAAATTCCCAAGGGCTTTATACTGAAATGTAATACCTGTTATTTAATTATTAAACAGTTGTATCTGTTTTTCACTCATTCAAATAGTAAAAAACCCCATATTCTCTTTTTCCTGAATGCCAAAATCAGATTTTAACCTTTGTCTCTGAAGTGTGGGTTTTTGTAATATATGTGCTTGTGCCAGCGTGGGAACCACTGACCCATCTGTCACCATGGAGTTAACATTTGCTGACTGAGCATGATCATAATGAGAATTCTTCAGTCCTTGGATTTGTGTATTCAAAAGGATAACTTTTGGGTCTGCTTCAAAAGTAGTTGACAGTTTCTTACTTGGGTGCCAAGTTGGGTAGATCTCCACCCCACCTTCCCCTTTCAAAGGAAGATACATAGTCAAGTGAAACAAACATTCATACAACAAAATTAGTGTTCATTGGGGTCTCAGAATGGTTAACATACGGGGTGATCGGGTTTTAGCTAGTGACGCATGACTGCAGTTAGAAACTAACTGTGTTGAAATTTTTTCTGCAATGATTAGTTTTATTGAGTGAATTGCTTTTATTTATCGATTCAATGTTGAGCTCGGGCAGACAGGCAGCATTGGCAATGCACTAAGCATGTTATGATCTGATGATCTGATAGAAATTCTCAACTTCAGGACAACTTGGGATTTTTTGGTTTTTGTGGTTTTTTTGTTTTGTTTTATTTTGTTTTTGGAAAGAAGATTCCCATTTGTTTTATTAAGTAACTAGGAAATGTTTGGTGTTTTTAGGTCTGGCTATAAATGTTTACCTTTGTTTGCCTGTATGAATGCCAACTTGTAGCCATTACCATTAGAACTGGTATTATTTGTTAATGTGTGAGACATTAATGTTGATCTGACCAAGTTTCAGGAAATTAAATTTTTTTGTTGAAAGCTAAACTTTAAATAATGAAAGGTGTATATATCTACATATAACTTACCTTGCCATTCCCAGATTGCTGTTGCTGCTTATTTTTTTTAAATACTATGTAGCTTCTGTCTCTGAAGCATCCAGGTTCTTAATTGTTACTATAAAACCTGGTAATTAAATTGAAAAAAAAATTACTAGTCTTAATTTGGGGGCAGTTTTGTTAGTTTGACCCTGATCTTTTGGCCATTTCCCAGCCCTCTTTCCCCATTTTCTTCCTGCTAATGACCCGTTATCCTCTTGTGATCTGTGTTCTGCATGTCGACATTGCAGTACATGGTTTTGTCTTTAAATGACCTAGATAATACCTCTTTGCTTCACCCCCCCCCCTTTAAAAATAGCTTGTTAATTACATAGTTGTGTTAGGATATCCAATTTGCCCCGTGATGAAAACGTTTTTAGGATCTTATGTCCTCAAGAGAGAGAATTTAAAAAAAAAACACTTTGGAGCTGCTTGCTGTTAATACAGTTCAGAGAGACCCTAGAGTAGAAGTGTAGTGTTTTCACTTAACTAAGATTCAAATTCTGAATGTTGTTCTTGAACATTTTAGATTAGTGTTTTGTTTATGTAGTTGGTTTTTAGTGTTTCTTTCTGTATCGTAGTTTGAAAAAAATGCCAGTTTTATGAGACTGGATTCTTTGGTTAGCTTGTTGTAGTAGTATTCTATTCATGGGGGAAAAAAGAGTGGGGGGCTTTTGAGGTGTTTTTGTTTTTGTTTTTTAAGTCAAATTTCTTACTCGGAAAATTGTTCTGAATTTGATATTTTAGGAGTGACCACTCCAATCTTAGTGAATTTGTTCATCTCTTCCAGTAATCAGCCCTGCATGCTTATGAAAACCAATTTTGAGGTGACTAAATGCCTTCTACCTCTTCCTTACTGAAGATTTTTTTCCCCTGTACAATCTTTTTTGGGGAAGGGCAGATTGTGATACCAAATATTGCAGAGCCAAATTCCCCGTTTTTGATTAAAAAAATTAAAAGAGCCAAATGTCACCATTGCTATCCCTGATTCAGGCAGTGACACAATATAGTGGCATTAAAAACTTGAGTACTTTCCAGAATTCAAATGTTCTTGAGCATGTGATTCTTATTTGGAAAACTGAGAAGCTACAGTGCTTGGTGGAAGAAGGATGGCATTTGGCTACCCTGTTCTTTCTCTAATGCCTCGGTGTTGCCTGTCTGCGCCGGCCATTGTTGCAATGTAAGCAATACTGTTTGATGCACTGCCACCCTCTATTGTCTGTTTAGTGTTTAGAATCTCCAGTGGGGAAGAGGAAAAGAAGCATGACTGTTAGTACTTCTCAGGACCCATCTTTCTCAGGATTAAACCAGGTCTGAAACTGTCTCCTATTCCAACCTCAATCCCAAATTCATGTGCTTTTCTTTCTTATTGTTTTATTTTGATTATTTTTGTTTTGTTTTAATTCTGGAGAATGTAGATCTTGCTCAAGCATCTCTTACGTTGGCATTATTCAGACATACTTGGCAAACATATAACATTACTAAGATTTTTTTTTTGTGGCTTTTGCTTAAAATTTGTAAAGTTTAGAGAAAACCTAAATGAAAATAGGATTATGTTTAGATCTCTAACATCCTACATAAGGAAATGATATGTTGGTCTAGTATTGAAATTCTTTGTCTAATGGTAAACTTGAGATAGACTGTTTAGTTTTTAAAAATGTATTTGGAGTTGAAGAACTTAATGCATGAAATATATCTAAATTCAGTTGCATCAGTGCTGTGTGATGAATATATTCTGCCTCCACTCTCTTCCCCTTCCCTAGGGACCTTCAGGTAAGTGTAGATCAGATTTGAGATCTAGTTTCCTTAATCTGTGAATTCTCCAGTCAAACAAATCGCATGAGATGATGAAAGAGCATTATGTGCCCTGGAACTAGGAGGCATTGCAGTCTGACAGTATAACAGTAACATCATTGGAGCACTTACCAAATAATTACCAATTAATGACACATAAGGTAAATTAAAGGAATGCATAACCTGATGATTTAGTGTTTAGCAAGCTAAGTAAACACCCTAGTAATTTTCTTTAAAGTATTTTTTTATGTAGGTAGAACTCTTAACATTTTCTTTTACTTTCATAGAAGTTAATGAGCTTTGTTAACTTGAGCAAATGAATCTTAATGGTACAATTTAGTGTATACTGAGAAGGAAGTGTATATTGGCATGAGGAATCAAAAGAGAAAAGTTGTACCTGGTTTATGAGCAGACTTTGTAGTTTCAAAGTGTGTTCTATATTTTGTACCACATACATCATGGGTGATGATTTAATCCTCTTCCATACTGCCCAGCATTATTCCAGGTACCATCTTCTGCTGTTAAATAGGTTTCCGAAATTCAAACTGAACTTTCATTCACAAAGAATTAATAATTGTGACTGATTCTCAATTGGAGGTAGGGAGAGGAGTTGCTGGGTAATTAGGCACATTATAAAGCACCTAGTGCCCTATGTTTGCTTATCCATTCATTCACACATTTAATTTATATTTTGTAGTATAATCATTTAATAATTTCCATAAAATTGAATTGTTTATTTTCTCTACATACAGGTTAGCTAGGTTGTGATGAAAAGTTATCTTGTGTGTGAATTTTGGGGGAGGTTAGAGAAATGTGGCCCCCGGTTAAGAGAAAAATTGCTCGATATACTAAAAAATGAGAGATAGTATTTCTGAGAACAGTGCACCTCTGCTGGATGGAGTTACCCCAATATGTCCAACATTAGTTCATCCCCACATGCCTTGCATTCTATAAGACAGGCACAGATTTTACTTGGAACACAAATACAAATGCACAGGAAAGCAGCTTGACCTACCAAAGAAATTAGACTTCTTTTGCATATGCAAACCTATGAAAAATACATTATCTTTCTTACAACTTACTGAATATTGACTTTTCCTTGTTTGATTCTTTATATATTTATGGCTGTTTGGTTGTATCTTTGGTTGTACTGGTGGTGTCATGTAAACACTTCCATTATGTTTATATTCATTTTTAAATTCAAAGCAGAGAGGGCTGCTAAAGAAGCTTGATAGTACCAGATGATGAACTACCCAGAGATTTAGATTTTTTTTTATTTTAAATAATCTTCCTCTTCAGTTATTCGCTCTTAAGATAGCTCTGTTTAGCAGTTTAATTCTTTTTTTCTGACTCATTCATTCTCAGTTTTTATAAGAGAAAGTTTAGAGTTGATTTGGTTTGTAGCTTTTGTTTTGTAATAAAGTTGGAGATATTTAAGAGATAGTGTTTGTTTTCTTAATAAATTACATTTCATCCTTTAGAGTTGTGGAAAGAAAGAACTCTAGTAAATGCTGAGTTTTCATAAAACAATCTTTTATAAAGTTCTGAGAAAATGTCTGGTTACTGAGTTGCAAATGGAGCTGCTGAAATGAATACAGACTTAGACAAGGAATGAAACTATTAGGTATAATCACGTGAGAGTTGTTCCTGTCTTCTCCTCTGCTTTGAAGTACTAACAGAAGCAATCCCAGAAAATATCCTTTAGAGGAGGGTCTATGTCCTAATCATCTTTTGTTTAAAACCCACATAATTCTTAGGGGTATTCTTAAAGATACTGTGAAGCTGGATGTCCTTTTGTATTTGTTTTGCCTTCTTTTCTTTTCATTGTGAATCTGGAGAACTTAAGTCATAATTTTTGGTTTGCTTAACAGAAATGTATTTTGCTCATTTTAATATTTGTATGCTGAGCCCACTTGAGTGTGAGCTTTATTTCTCTTTGTTTTGTAAGACTTTCTCATAGACGTATAATAATGCAATTGCTGAGGAAGTGAATTTAATCTTACTAGAGAGCCCTCATCCATTTAAATTTTATTAAAAATTTAGTCTTCATTCTTTTATAGTAGACCAGGTGAAAATAAGCATCTCCTTGTTACACTGGTGACACAAGCACAAACCTCAATGTCTTTCCCATCCCGATGTCCAGTTAAGGCTAGGGTACAATGCCTGCCTGATACAAGTGTTTTTTCCCTCTTCTCTTCTTCTCCCCCCCTTCTCCTTTCCTTCCTTCTTTCTTTCCTTCCTTCCAAGATTTGTTTATATTTAAGTACTCTCTATGCCCAATATAGGGTTTAAACAACCCTGAGATTGAGTGTCATGCTCTTACAACTGAGCCAGCCAGGAACCCCTTGGTCAAAGTGTTTTTCATGCTCCTAAGAGAGGCAAATATTTGATCACATCTTTTCTCTAAATCAGTCACTTTATTTATTCTTACACAGACCCTGGTAGGCTAGGTAACAGGTTTCCTAGGACATCACAGTTTATAAACTAGGCAGAAGTGATCCAAAATTTACTTAATGGAAAGAACTATAAAATGTAGGTATAACTAGGAAGAAAAAAGTCTAAGACTGTATACTGTAAGGCCACATAGACCTGCCTTGTTGGATAATTTTTGTAAACATCACTTTAATAAGTGAATTTATGATCAAGACTAAAAATTGAAGTTTATTTTGCTTTAGAAGGTAGGTAAATATGAATGTATTTTGGATTTTCTTTCTTTTTGATCAAAACCAGGTTTTTTCCCTCCTTTTAAAGTGTTAATCATGAAGAATAAACTCCAGTTACTTTTAAAAATTAGCTACATTGTAAATGAGTATCTTATTCCCTGTGTACCATATAAATAAGACAGCACTAAATATTATTCTGTTCTAAAATATTATTCTGGTTTTTAGTTATTAGCTCCTTTAAACTAATTCTAAGTTATCTTGATATAAGCAAATACTAAGTACTTCTTAAAGATTTTTTATCAACTTACTGTATTTCCTAGAAGGTTAACTTGATACATGGATAAATGTCAGTGAGAAGTTGTAGAATGTAATGCATGTTTTTTTTTAAAAAGTCCTTATTTTTTGTTAATAAAAATCTTGGTTTTGTTGTCCGTATCAAACTTAGAGTTGTCTAATTTTAAATAATGAACATTCTGTTGGCATACTGAATGAAGAATGGCCTTTGTAAAATGGAAGAATTCCACATAGTTTATGTTTAGTTTTTGAAACCTCATGCTTGTTTACCGACAGTAACAGGATGACAGATTTCATCATGGTACACAGCACACTTTTCAGCTCTATCAAACATGTATATATTTCTCCAATACTCTTCTAAAGACAGGCTCCTGAGTGTGTAGTAACTGGGCCTGTGAAGTTGGTTCAACTTACAAGGATCAACCACTTAACTGTTTTCTTTTAACTTGTTCTATTGATGAGGACTAGTAGAAGCCTGTTGAAGTGTTAAGTTTATTCATGTTTTCTGCCTGTGATACTTTATTTTGATACAGTTGAACTAGATAGTATAAATGCCATTTAATGACTAAGAAGCAGTTCATTTGAACAAGGTTAGAAGCCTAATACCTCTTTATTTTCTTTTAAAGTTATTCCTTATTGATTTTGGTTTGGCCAAAAAGTACAGAGACAACAGGACAAGGCAACACATACCATACAGAGAAGATAAAAATCTCACTGGCACTGCCCGATACGCTAGCATCAATGCACATCTTGGGATTGAACAGAGGTGAGTTTGAAAAATTAATGTGTAAATCAGCTCCATAGCCGTAGTCACTAAAGGGTTTTGGGAAATAGTTTAACTAGTTTCTTCTGATGCATAAAGATGTTTTTTGACTGAGGATTTGAAGGTTGCTTGTTAATCCTTTTACCTGTTGGCTTTAATCCCTGCTGAGAAGCCAAGTAAATGAGAGACCTTTTGTTTTTGTTAAAGGTTGTCTCTTGGGGAGAAAATGCTACCTGATGGAAAGTTAGCATACATGCAGTTTTATCTTGATGTATATTTTTTTCTTGCAGCTGAAGATAGTACTTACTTTCTTAATGCTGATCTTGGACTTTTTTATGTTTTAGTAATACAAGTTAAGTTTTGGAGAAGAATGTATTAGTTTCTTATTTTTACAAAGAAAAGATTATCTGAGTCCTGATGGACCAAGAGGGCCATCCTCTCATGTTTTACCCTCACTCCTATGTAAATTAATAGGATCTGGATTGAGGTAAACATTGTCATGATCTCTTTGCTTTTTCTGTCTTCTATTTTCTATTCCTGGTTTTTTGTCGTTGTCTTTTCTCAGTCAGTTTTTGCTCCTTAAAACAAGCATAGAAATGATAAACGATAGGCTTCCGGGTTAGGGAACTTGAAGAGAAGAATTTTAAGCTTAGGAAATGTTCAGTGTATGTGGGTGTATATATTCATATAGATGTTTAATTAGTTTTATTTTATTTTTTAAAGATTTTATTTGTCAGAGAGAAAGAGCACAGGCAGGGGGAGCTGCAGGCCAAGGGAGAAGCAGACTCCTCACTGAGCAGGGAGCAGGATGAGAGACTTGATCCCAGGACCCTGGGATCATGACCTGAACCGAAGGCAGACTGAACCACCCAGGGGGAGCCTCTCCCTGTGCCTACCACTCCCCCTGCTTGTGTTGTCTCAGTTCTGTTTTAAATAAATAAACAAAATCTTTTTATAAATAAATAAAATGTTAATTTATTTCAGGATTCCTCAAGTTTATTTTATTTCATTTTTTTAAAGATTTTTATTTATTAGTGAGAGAGAGCATGAGAGGGGAGAAGGTCAGAGGGAGAAGCAAACTGCCTGTGGGGCAGGGAGCCTGATGTGGGACTCGATCTCTGCAGTCATGACCTGAGCCAAAGGCAGTTGCTTAACCAGCCGAGCCACCCAGGCACCCCCTCAAGTTCTTTTTTATAAGCTTCTATAAAACTTAAAAGTGGCCTTCTACTTTGTTCTTCCATCTTCATTAACTTCATTTAGAAAGTTGTTCAGCTAAATCCTTTTTGTTCTTTGGAAATCAAATTGCAGGACTATTGGATTTTATGATTTCGTGTTCTGTGAGAAAATTTTGTTTAAAAGTAACTCTTTATGAACAACTTCTTCTTCTTTTTTCTTTTCTTTTTTTTTTTTTAAACTTTAAGTGCCTTCTTTCACAAGTCACCAAATTGTTCTTTTTCCTCACTTGGGAAAACTTCTTGGGTACCTGCCTTTCTTTCACATTTCCATAATAATTCTAACTCATAACTTTACATTTTCTTTTCTAGTCGCCGAGATGACATGGAATCATTAGGATATGTTTTGATGTATTTTAATAGAACCAGCCTGCCATGGCAAGGACTAAAGGTAAAATGAGACTCTCGTTACCAGTTTTTTGTTTTAAGAATAAAAATACATATTGGGGATGAACTTTAAGATCCCTTTCAAACATGGGGCTTTTCGAGAGTGAATTATCTTTACTTTTTATCTTTTGGGAAGATAAAATATGATCATTTTAGCAAGAATAAAGTTAATCGAATCCTGTAGTCAGGCCTAAAGAATAATTTCCTTTAGAATAGTAAGCAGGTACCCATTGGTAACCAGTAGTTTTATCTGAATGGAAATTGACATGGGCTAATTAAAGGTGGAGACGGTCTCATTTTGATGTATTTCCAGTATGTTGAAAATACATACTTTTATGTGTAGTAAAACTGGTTCTTCTAGTAATACTAGCTATCTTAATTATCCTAACATTTGTTTCTATTAATTAGGACTTTCATCTTGACTTGTGAGTGTCTGTTAATGATAACTTACCGTGTCCTAGAATTTAAAGGCTATTTTGACACTTTATTGGTCCTTTATTTATTTATTTATTTATTTATTTTTAAAGATTGATTTTATTTATCTGAGAGAGACACACATAGTGAGACAGGGAACCCAAGCAGGGGGAATGGGAAAGGGAGAAGCAGGCTTCCTGCAGGGCAAGGAGCCTGACACAGGGCTCGATCCCAGAACCCTGGCATCATTACCTGAGCCAACAGTGGGCACTCAATGACGGAGCCACCCAGGTGCCCCATTTTATTGGTCCTTTAAAGGAAAATGGTCTCTGGGTTTTTGAGCATCTGTGAACCAAACAGTTGCTTCATGCTTGTGTGGGTAGCTCTAACCAATATGAATTATTTTTACATTGGAAAATTATTTTTACTTCACATAATAATATTACTAAATGAAGGGCACTGTTTTTGGTTATTTATCTCCTTCCCTCGTGTTGAATATGGGTCGTGAAAACTCATTTCAGATTTAACTTCACCCATTAAATCATGTTCTTATTAACTCACTCTTTTCTAACAGCTAAAAATGTTTTTAAAGTAGAAACTCACATAAAACTAACAGCTTAGGGTTGGAAGATTTTTGTATATTGTACTTTGATTTTTTTTTTTTTTTTATTCTAGGTTATGATTTCTCTTGAGTCTCAAGTTTACATTTATGTCTAGTGGGTTAAACTCCAAAGGTTCTTCTCAGTAGTAGTAAGTATGTCTCTGGTTTGATTCTTTTTTTCCACAGGCTGCAACAAAAAAGCAAAAATACGAAAAGATTAGTGAAAAGAAGATGTCCACTCCTGTTGAAGTTTTATGTAAGGTAAGTGTACATAATGGCTATTTTCTTTTCTTTTCTTTTCTTAATATAAATAATCCAAGAGGTCTGGAATTTAAACATCCTACTCGGTACCTGTTTGCCATTTAAAACGTATGTTTTGGTAATTCTAAGTATCTTGGAGTGGCTTGAATATATGGGTCATTTTAAATAAGCCTTTTATGTTTCTCGTTTGTTTGGACCCTATAGTCTGTTAAGATTTAGAGGAAGAAGAGGGCAGGCAAAGTTTTCTAGTGGAACCTCACCAATTTTTGACAAAATTAGGAAATATTCTCCTTAACCCTAAACTGGTGCTAGCAAAGAAGGGATATTGACAATTGTCGGGGACATGAAGGAGTAGAGAAACAAAGGCAGATCACAGCAATCCAAAATAGCCAGTGTCCAACAGTATAGATGACAGTTTGAGTCAGGCTCATTTTCCTGAAATCTCAGACTTCGTTAGAGAAGCCTGTTAGTTGAGAATGGAGAAGGAGCTGTGTCAGGATGAATAACCATGGTATTTTCCATTGGAAGAAAACCACATGGTCCTCTCTGAGACAATTGCATACCTGAAGTTATTAGGAAACAGGATATAATTATATAGTTGGGTGTTAGAAGGGGGAAGTGAACATGATATTGAAACAGTACTTTGTGGAATGGGGAGAGGTGATGTTTTTATGTCTCCCTGTCCACAAATTTGCTTTTCCCATCTCTAGATCTATAGTAAAGGAGGAGGGGTTGGGGTGGGTAAGAGGGTGTCATCTTTTCTGAGTCTCTTTGGGATTTGTTTTAAATTATGAGATACATTTTAGGTCAGTGAATAAAATGTTCATGTGTTATAGTACACCCAGTTAACTTTAAAATCTGTATAGTTCAAGAAGCAAAATTTGTTTTCTGTACACTACTATATCTGTGCAACATCATGATTGATTTGGATTACTGGAAAAATCAGACATTTTTACAGGAAAAGAGGGAGGATTAGTACATTGCTTCTGGGTTATGTCTTAATTTTGATCTAGAAATAATGAGCTAGGTCTTTACAGACTGGCCACATAGAATTGATTGAGGGTGCAGTGAACACATAATTTTAGTGTTACTATAAAGTAGTGAGATTATTTTCAGTCTCATAGTCCAGTGGTAACTACATATTTCATATCTGTAATAACTTAGGATATTGGTAGTTTTCTTATGTTAATAAAGTTTTGCCTGTTTTCATAAGGTAGGAATGCATGAAGTAAACTATTTGATTTGTAGTTGTTTAGCTCTATTTGTGATACACATAAAAGCAAATTCATGCTGCTTAACATTAACATAGACCATGAATGTATATTACAAATTTTAAAAGTCATGTTAAGAGTTTAAATAAAATGTACAATGTATTTATCACTTCAGCTGTCCACTCTTGGAGCAGTGAAGTAGCATAAAAATTAAATCTGTTTATGTCAATGCAGTGAGTAAAAGTACTGCAAGTGTGTCCATTTTCTCCCACCTTAACCTCCTGCATGTAAGAAGTTTCTCAGAATTGGAAGGTTGTGGGAAGAGATTTTCTACATTCCTGCTGGCAAAAGCTTTTTGGTGGTTAACATCTGTAGGCTTATAGATGTGCTAAATACATTTTTGAGAATCTTTCCTGGGAAGCTGAGCACATAAAGAGTTTATGCCCACAGCTGTACTTATTAATAATGTTCATAAAAGAAAAACTTTAATCACCTAAATGTATAGTTATAGGAAACAATTATGATGTATTCACTGGTCTAGATATTATGTACCCATTCAGAAGCTTGTGAAGAGTTGGAAATAACACAGAAGTGTAATTGCAATATAATGTTAGTGGGAAAACAGAACATGTTATATATGCATTATGATAATGTTACGGAAAAAAACCAGATCCAAACCCAGTCTGTTCGTGATTGATCTGTATGACAACAGTGGTTGTGCTATATGTTTGTACTCTTGGTGATTTTACTTTTCTGTTTGTATAGGTATATACAGTTACACCAAATAAAGTAATTACACAGTTGGGGAGAAAGTGCCAGTTCATTGACCTGTTGTGGAAAAGAACCTTGGTGGCTTTCATTTGATCATTTCTTCATTGTTGCCATTGAATTATTAGACACTGATAGAATAATAGCAAGTTGGATATCCAGATTATTTAAGAACGTTATACTGTAGGGAAAGGATCCATGTTTCCGCTGCCAGTATTAAAAGATGTAATGATCAGGTGGTCAGGATTTATGAGGATACCAAGTCATATTATAGTTTAGTTCTCAGATCTTGTGGCAAAGTAGTGAAACACTCTCCTCAAAAACACTTTTTACTTGTATTTAATTATTTATTTTCCTGTCTTAAATAAACTTTTTCTTGTTTTTTTTTTTTACTTTGTGTTTTAACTTTTGAACTTGTAGGGGTTTCCTGCAGAATTTGCCATGTACTTAAACTATTGTCGTGGGCTGCGCTTTGAGGAAGCCCCGGATTACATGTATCTGAGGCAGCTATTCCGCATTCTTTTCAGGTCAGTTTTTTTGGTTTTGTTTTTTTTTTAAGATTTTATTTATTTATTTGACAGACAGAGATCACGGGTAGGAAGAGAGGGGGGCAGAGAGAGAGGAAGGGAAGCAGGCTTCCCGCTGAGTAGAGAGCCCGATGCGAGGCTTGAACTCAGGACCTTGGGATTATGACCTGAGCCGAAGGCAGAGGCTTTAACCCACTGAGCCACCCAGGTGCCCCTTCAGGTCAGTTTTTAGGGTGTTTTTAAGACTGTAGACTCTAGTGAGAGAAACTAGTTAAATCCACCCAACACATCTGTTCTGACAAGTAGCAAATTAAAAGCAGGCCTAACCCATATCAATAAAATTTTAAGAAACTGAGTTTGGAAAAAACTCTACAAGAGGGGCACCTGGGTGGTTCAGTCAGTTAAGCATCTGCCTTCAGCTCAGGTCATGATCCTGGGGTCCTGGGATTGAGCCCCACATCGGGCTCCTTGCTCCGTGGGGAGCCTCCTCCCTCTGCCGCTCCCCCTGCTTTTGCTCACTCATGTGCTTGCTCTTGCTCGCTGTCTGTTAAATTAATTAATTAATTAAAAAATATTTTTTTAAAAAATCAAGAGACTGAGTTTGGCATGTTCCCATTTGTGGTGCAAATGTGCTTGGAATTTATTTAGTTTAGGATGGAGAAACTGTTGATTCAGACTCCAAGTAGAATCTAACTTTTCCACGATAATTGCCATTCATATTAGAAGTGCTTATTGGTGGTCCTTGGAACTCTACAGCTTTGCTGTAGTTGTTTTGTTAATAACAATACAGCTTGTTTTGTTAATAACAAAATTAACTAATTAAGATAGTTAGGGGGCCTATGATTGTGTGGAGGCAGGCCTCAGACTCTAGGGTTCCCTAGGTGCAACCCAGAAGTGGTCTTGAGCATGGAGGGAATAAAGTACATGTGGTCCAAATTCTTTGTTGGAAGAGGGTAAGAATTGGGGGTAATTTTCTAACCCCAGGAAAGTCATCTTTCCAAGCCACTAGCATACACATCTCCCCCACAAGCTTGTGTTCTTAAACTTATCTGATTAGTTTTTAGGAGGTACCTCCTGGTTGCGTGGTTCCCTAGATAATTGACAGTTTGACTCCATGTTTTCATGGTGCAGTTCATTCTCACTCCCTGCCTCTTTCAAGAAAGTAATAAAGGTGGCTTCTTTTTGAAAAAGATTATTCTTAATGAATACATCAGACTGAAGTGGTGATATCATTCTCCTTCATTTGTGACTTGTAAAAAGTGGAATTAATGAACTGAACAGTTAAAAAGTCATGTATATGGAATGAAATCTTCTAGAAGCTACCATACGTAAGAGAAAATGCTCTGATTTCCTTAGAAAGTGCCCTTACTGTCTTGAAAGCTCAATAGAGTATTTAACTAGACTATTATTAAGGATTGACATATATCATTTTATGTTTTCCAGGACCCTGAACCACCAATATGACTACACATTTGATTGGACAATGTTAAAGCAGAAAGCAGCACAGCAGGCAGCCTCTTCAAGTGGGCAGGGTCAGCAGGCCCAAACCCCCACAGGCAAGCAAACTGACAAAACCAAGAGTAACATGAAAGGTTAGTAGCCAAGAACCAAGTGACGTTACAGGGAACAAATTGAATACAAAATTGGGTGATTCATTCATTTCTAACAGTGTTAGATCGAGGAGGTGGTTTTAAAATAAATAAAAATTTGGCTCTGTGTTTCTAAAAAAAGACGTCCTTGGAAAATTTGACTACTAACTTTAAACCCAAATGTCCTTGTTCATATATATATGTATATGTATATACATATATGTGTGTATATATTATATCATTCTCTTGGGATTTTGGGTCATTTTTAACAACTGCATCTTTTTTACTCATTCATTAACCCTTTCCAAAATAAACATTTGGTGTTGGGAATATGGTATAATCAATCAATCCAAAATCCTAGACCTAACACTTGTTGATTTTTAATAATGAATCTGGTTAGTTATGGTATTTGGACTTTATTTCAGACTAACAGTGTTAAGAATATTTTTCTGCATGTTAATGTTTTAGCATTTAAAATGGGAAATTGTGAACATGATCTAATTCCCGGAGGTGAGTCTGGCATTGCCCCCAAAGTGTCTATCTTTTCAGTTTCAGAGCATCTCCTTTGTGCTCTTTAAATGCTCAAATAACTGAAAAGCTGGACGCGTCTTTCCTAAGTTGAAAACCAGATGTCTCTTTTAGAGACTATTCAACTACATTAGGTTCTTAATGTCAAAACAATTGTTTTGTTTTGGACTCTTATTTTATAAGATTTGGAAATATTCAGGGTCTGGGGGCTCATTATGGAATTGAATTCTGCTGTTAGGCTTTGCAAAATGAACAGAAACTTGGGGCAAATGCCACCAAACTACTACTAGTCTGTTTCCAGTTTGTCTCTGGCACTCTCAGTGCTACTAAAGAGTGGAACTGTTAGGGCACGGCTCCATTCTTGTCACTGTTGCCGTACAGTTCGACTCCTCAGTTTCATTGTTTTTGTTTTTCTTTCCGCCCTTTCTGGGGCTTACCTCCTGATACCTGCCTACTTTCTGGAAGTGGTGGGCAGGTAAGGTTTGGTCTTTGGTTTCTAATTATTTAATTTCTGAATGACTGCTTTAGTCTGAACTTAGTCTGTGGGTCTATATTTTTAGTATTGTGTTTTTTTTAAAGTTTTGTAATTTAAAAATAGACACTAACCTGAGGATACTGTTCAAGAAGTATAATTCACTGATGTCATCCTCATCCCAGCAGCTCATCTATTAGGAATGAAGTTGAGATTCTTCTCTTCCATGTTTCTGTATTTGGGAAGGATTCGCAGTTGAAGGCTTAATGTAATGGGGGTTCTTAGATGATGAAATTTCAGCTCAGACGCTTGCCTCTGCGTCTCAGTTGGGACTTAATTGTCCCTTTTGAGTGTTTTAATCATTGCATGACTAATCACAGTGCCAACCTCTTAATGAGGTAGGTTGCTAGGTAGTATCTCTCAGAAATGGTCATACCAGTGTAACGTTCTAGATTTAGGACTTGTTACACCTGTTATTTATAGGGTATTTGCTTTTTTTCATAAAATGAAACCAATTTTTGCCTAAAGCTAGCTGGGATAATAGGATCATCATGAGTTGCAGTTTCTAGAACTAAAATTAGATTGAAATCTCCTCTGATATACAACATTTCACTTCAGGCATTCAGCAGCTTTCAGAAAGAATTCCCTTATTTTGAGTTGGTTCCACTGTGTGTCTTTCTCAATAAACAAGAAGAATTTTTGTTCTACCTTATCTAGGTCTTAAAGATGAGAAGTTGGATCCACTGAGTTAGTATGTTTCCTTGGAAAGAAATTGTAATTAAACTTAAGTTTAATCCTTAATTTTGTATTGTAACTATTTTTCATAAAAGCAACTTAAAAATCTTATAGGATGTTTGGGGTGCCTAGCTGGCTCAGTCAGAGCATGCAGCTCTTGATTTCGGGGTCATGAGTTTGAGCCCCACATTGGGGGTAGAGTTTAATTTTTTAAAAAAGAAAGAAAAGAAAATCTTGCAAAATTTTCGTAGCAGTTTTAGACCCAGGGTTTATACACATTATTTTTCATAAATACCAACCTGTAAAATTTTGAAGAATTGGACTTTGCAGAAAATGTAACACTTACCATTGACTACTTTCAGAGAAACATTTGAAAGTAGTATATTTTGATTTCAAGTGAAATACTGCTTGCTGCTAAAATGTGCCATGCCACAGAATACAAACAACAGAGTTGTATTTGATCTTTTCCTTCTTGAAAACATTTATTTTGGTTATAGAGCTTAGTGTCCCAAACAACTATCACATGAAACCCCCTAGGTATGAAGCTAGGAAAAAAGTATAGCAGGTTTGAGAGTGGCATGGAATGAGAATGGAGAGCCCATTTCCTTAACTCCAACCCCAAATCTTTTCTGAGGTCTGTAGTTTGAAGACAGTCACTCTAGATTACTTACTCCTGATTTCAGTCTCTAATTAGTAAGAGTGGTTGAAAGCACATTCTGTCAAGGTCCAGTATAGTAGTTTTTTATTTAAGGAAGAGCTCATTCAGCTCAGCTATTTGCTGATTCCAAGAAATCTGCTTGCAGTGATGATGATAACACCATAGTACATTTTCTAATTAAAATTTTTAGAAGATGCTTTTTAAATACATCATACCAGTTTCCGTTCATGGTATTATAGTCTCAGGTTTTCCACAGAGAATTGAGTTTCTTAATGAATCTCCAGTAAGTAGGGCTATATATTGCAGGAATGTGTATTCCTGGAAAAATCCCCCAAATGGTGGTGGTGACTAACATTTATATTACTTCTATTTTTTGATAAATTTATATCAAATGTTTCTTCCATGGAAAAGTGTAGATTGTTTCAGCAGTTCACTAAGAATGTCCAAAGACTCTTTAAAGTCTGCCTTAGCTGAGATGGGCTTGTTATATGTAATAGACTTCTTTGCTAATTACTTTTCTAAAGATAAGATCTTTTGAAATACTCCATTCCAAAGCCCATCAAAACTAAGAAACAAGGCATTTCTTGTAAAGCATGCTATGGTCTGTACTAATCTGAAGTGCTCATGTGCTATGAGATTATGATTACTGTTTTCATACATACTAAGGAAAAAAATAAAAGATTCATATCTGAGGCACTTTGAAATTTATTTCACTTTTTTCAACTATATGTGATTATCAGGAGAAGTACTTTTCAAGACATTAAGAAGTACTAAAGGAAAAAGGAAATACTTTTAGGACATTCAGAATCCAGTTAAATCCACCATTTCTTTAGTTGAGGTCAGAGATGGGGAGAATTTCGGAAGGTAGTGAAGCCAAGTTGGTTCCTCACATTTCTTTTCTCATCATCTTAATCCATCAGTTTACTACTGCAACCATTGATATCATGTGTAGTTTTATCATAATATATATGGATGTCAGATTGCTGATAGAAGATAGGAGAATTTTTCCATCACATTTTCCTACCATGTCCGTGGTCTTCCTTGAATTGCCTTCCAGTATTAACTGGGATTCACCTACCATTTATCTCTAGCTTAACTTTTTCTGACTTCACCAATTGCTGCTAGGAACGTGGCTGGTAACTCAGCAACGTAACCTAAATCACAGGGGAAGACCTTGAAATATCTCGAAACTGATCTTCTCTGAATACACTCAGTCTAAAGAAGTGCCAGGGAGCTACATCTGCTTGCTGAAATTTTTGTCAGCCTTTTTTCACTGTGGACAGTACAACTGGAGAGGAAAGAGCCCAGTAACCCAACAGGAAGTGAAGAGAAGTGTCCAAGAATTGATTTGTGGTGATCTGAAGCCCACATCTCCAAGGCTTGCTGGACCTGTCAAAAACTTCAACTTGTCAGATTGTCTGGATGGATACCACAACAGTTGGAAGACCTAGAAGAGTACAGTGTGTTGCTGTGACTCAGTGGTGTAGACCACTACCAGACCATCTACCAGTTGGGGAGGACTCAGTTGTAACAGGTATTTTAAAATTCAACAACCTCAGAATTCTGTAATAGGGAAGACAAAAGAAACCAGATCGTTAGTCTGGGCTTTTTTTTTTTTTAATGCATTTTAGCGGTAATGTGTATTTGTATACTATACTTGTTTATTTGTAGTGATAAAAGTAAAATCTATCTCCTATCTTTCCCAACTTTTAATACATTTTTAGTTTAGTTAGGAAAAGTTACTGTAGTTGTTTGTTTTTCTTTACTTTTATAGTGCCAGTCTGGTTCAGAATTGTCCAAGCCTGATTCTGATTTTTGTACAACAAAAAAACCCACACAGGCATGTTGTAGAAAAGTTGACTGATAAATGACGTTGCATTTTAAGAATGGATCTTGTCTTCAGACTCCTTTTAAAAAATTATGTTTTCTAGAAAAAATGGTTTTCTGCTGTGAAAGGATCCTGAAATTTCAAAGGTCCATCACAGACTTCCAAGCCATACTGTTACATAAATAGCTGTTTGAACTAGTTTGTGGTTCTATTAAAAAAAGAGAGAGAGAGAATCAGGGACATCTGAAGTGAATTCACAAATAAAAGTCAATGTATACTTTTCATATTTTGGAGTAAGGTATAGAAGGGGAGAATCTCCATAGTGAAATAAATACAAACATTTTTTTCCTTTTGCAGATTTGAAAAGAAACTTAAATGTAGCTATTAACTCAGTGGTCCCAGTGATCATCCAACTCTGTTTTAACTTTGTTTTTTCCTTTTTTTTTTTTTTAAATTTTTATTTTAAAGGAACAAAGGGAGCCATTCCTTATTTTAACTGTTGTTGCAGTGAAGATGGGTTTTGGGACTTTTAGAAGCCAGAAGCCAGGAGAGACCACCTAAACCACAAGATAAAAACAAAGGACTCATGAACACTGAGAAAAAGAATACCAGCACTTGAAGATTAAATGTTGGATACCTGCTGAATGCTCCCATTGAGATTTTTCTTAAACTTCAGTAACATCTTAGGACAGTTCACTGGAGAAACATTGATCCCTGGGTGGAGTATCCTACCATTGACCAATCTGAAGAGTTAAATCTGCGTTTGACTGCTCTCTTTTATCGGGAATATTTTTAGGCTAGCCTTTATCTGATCCCCTAAGCAATTGTAATCATTAATTGACCCAGGAATCTCTAAAATATCAGATTAAAAGATGAACAGTACAATTCTTATCTAGATACAATTTTTGTCCCTATTAAAGACGAGAGTTTTCTAATATTTTGACTGACAATATAACTTAAGCCTTCTTTTTAGTGACAGTGGTTTCCATTTTGAAGCTGTTTGGATATTCAACATAGTCATTAAATTGCTCAATATAATGTAATTGCATAGCTATGATAAATCATTTTCGTAGTTGCGTAAACATTTTTCGTTAACCATATTTAAGAATAATTGCGGGACTTAAATGCTCATCTGGGCAAGGGTCATTTCTCTTTAGCTAATTCATAGTTTTAATCTGCTTTATAATACTCTTCTCTTCTAACATTGGCATTAGGTTACAGAATATGGTCTTACTTTAAAATTTAATTCAGGTTTGGTTTGACGGGGTTCTCTTTATGCTTACCATGGTACTTCTGTTGAGTGATAAACACTAAATAGATAATATTCCTTGTGGCAAAGTACGTTTTTAGAAAGTTTCACTGTTTTTCATTTTTGGCATTTGCTTTATGAATTTAGTACTTGGGCAGGCAACAAAGGTCTGTTTTTTTTACCAACTCCCATTAGTTAATGTGGAGAGAGAAAGAAGTGTTTTGATACTTGTTTGTCCTCAGGTCTTTAGCCCAATATATTTTTAAGTGGATGAAGATGACTTTCTGCGCTCAGATGGAAAAACTTTTAAGTTACCAAGTCAGACAGTATTAACCAAGAAATGGTATATAAATGTCTGATGTTATCTTGGAAGAGAGGGACCTACATTCATGCAAAGTAAATTATAGAAGCATAGTATTTTTATTTGTCCCACAAAGCTCATTGGAGATGGTCCAACAAATGCTTGAAAAGCACAAAAAAGGGGGAGGTTCACTGATTAACAAAAACATGGTGTCAGAGCTGAAGAAGTGAGAGATCAAAGTGAGCTACAAGGAGCAGTAATGAGGCAGCTGTAAGAGTTTGCGGGGGGAGGGTGCACCAAGGGGCACAGACACCTAGAAGGATGGCTGTTACAAGAGAGGTGGTACTGATGGGATTTTGCAGTTGGTGAGAAGTGGGCATATTTCCTTTCTGCCTTTAGCCATAGATGGAACTTGTAGGTAATAGAGATCATCATTTCCTCTAGTAGTCTTTAGCCACAGATGGAATATGGAGCTATTACCTGAAGCTGTTTTTCTATTCAAACCTCCCTGGATGTGGAAGTCTCAGAGTCTAATTGTGTGGGAGGAGGGTATTGTTTATAGGGTGGGAAGGCTTTAGTAAATAAAGACAAACACACACATACACACACCGCCCCAAGGCCTTATTTATATTTTCAAACCGGGACAAAACCTCACCTTTGTAATGTGATTGATGGAAGCAAAGAATTTTGAAAGGTACATGGTTTCTGTATAAAAGTCATATATTTACGAGGATTCTGTTCCATGGAATAATTCGGTTATATGTTGAATACATTTGTTATTAAACCTTATTGTTCCTTACTTGCATCAGAAACAATATGCAGAAAGTTTCCTTCCTGCACTAGTAGATTAAAACATTACATACTTTCTAGTTTTAAGCCAAAGGTATCTATTTTTTATTCATTTGATAGATACTTAAACACATAGGTACAGGAGATAATGGAAGTAAACAAAACAAGCTCATTGAAATCACCAGTAATTCTTTAGCTTGAGAATACATGCTGACTGGGAAGACTGACTCTATACCCCTCCTATCTAAAGGCCTCCAGAACAGAAAAGGGATTTTTGTTATTTTAAAAAATTGAGCTCTAGTCATTTTCAAATAGATAAAAATGTAACATGAGTCACCACTCTAAAATAATTATTAGCTCAGTTTCACCCAATTTCCTAATTTTGGGTGTAGTTTTTTAAAAATATGTATTTTTAACTTGGAATTTTAACATTGTTTTTTGTTTTGATTTTTTTTTTTTTTAAACAGGTTTCTAAGCATGAATTGAGGAACAGAAGAAGCAGAGCAGATGATCGGAGCAGCATTTGTTTCTCCCCAAATCTAGGAATTTTAGTTCATATGTACACTAGCCAGTGGTTGTGAACAACCATTTACTTGGTGTAAAGAACTTAATTTCAGTATAAACTGGCTCTGGGCAGCATTGGTGATGCCGTGTCCCGAGTTGTAGCCGCTGTAATTGTGAATATTAACTGAGATAGTGAAACATGGTGTCCAGTTTTCTATTGCATTTTTTCAAGTGGAAAAGTTAACTAAATGGTTGACACACACAAATTGGTGGAGAAATTGTGCATATGCCAATTTTTTTGTTACAATCTTTTGTTTTGAACTATACTGCTTTGAGATCTCATTTCAGAAGAACGGCATGAACAGTCTTCAGCCACAGTTGTGATGGTTGTAAATGCTCACAATTGTGCATTCTTAGGGTTTATCCATCCCTGGGGTTTGCAAGTTGTTCACTTAAAACATTCTTAAAATGGTTGGCTTCTTGTTTGCAAGCCAGCTGATATGGTAGCAACCAAAGATTCCAGTGTTTGAGCATACGAAAGACTCTGCCTGCTTACCTGTGCTAGAAATAACAGCATCTAAAGTGAAGACTTAAGAAAAACTTAGTGACTACTAGATTATCCTTAGGACTCTGCATTAACTCTATAATGTTCTTGGTATTAAAAAAAAAAACCATATTTGTCACAAATTTAGTTAACATCTTACAACTGAACATGTATGTATGTTGCTTAGATAAATGTAATCACTGTAAACATCTATATGATCTGGGATTTTGTTTTTATTTTGAAATGGGAGCATTTTTTGTTTACAAGTTCATTAAAAACTAAAAACTGTTTCTGTAAGGAAATGAGATTTTTTTTAACAAAAATGCCTTGCTGACTCACTATGAAATCAAAATCTCCCCAGTTTTTTAATAGACTACTTCAAGCCATTTGTTACATACTATTCCTTTGCAAATCATTTTAGATTTAGTGTTAATAACTTTTCCTCAGATTTTTTTTTGGGGGGGGGTCTGAAGGGGAAAGGCATTCTTACATTTTTCTTTTTTTAGTGATTTGCAGGCACAGTACCTAGTGCTGCAGCGGCCAGGGCTTGGTGGTGTTAACTCCTGCAGCCTCAGACTACACAGCTGGACTGATTTTGAGTAAGAATGAAAGCGTTAAAGGGTTTAACTAACATTTTGTAGTTTTTCTTTAAATTCGTGTTAATTGGAGTTGAGCAGATTCTTAACCTTGGAGAGCTTCCCACCAGGTGAGGTTCATGTGATTCCTGACCCTCCCTGAGCTCCTGTTCTTTTCCCTCAGTTATCTGCACTTCCTCTCAATCTTAAATGCACTCTTTTCTTGCCTCTCTCTGACACAAGAGAAAGAAAAACTTATTGACAGCAATTCTTTAAATAGTGTAATTTATTCATTTATAGCATGTCAAGATAAATTAAAAGAACCTTTGTCTGAAAATGCTGCCAGAAGCCTGTTGTGTAAATGTAGGTATTTTGTAAAAATTACCTTGAAACTGTACATTGACACATGTTTGGTCAGATTGTGTCAGGTTTAAGTTTTATTTTTTCTCTTTTAAAACTACTTTAGCAATAATTAATCCCATGATTACCATATTCTGCTATTAAAGGATCTGTTAGCACCATCACACTGCAGAAAACTTAATGAGTGCGAACTTTTGGGGTAGGCAGCTTATTTGTTTCTTTTCTATCCACCTGTGTCAGTTAAGGTATTTGTTTCTTGACTAATAAACCCTTTGATACTTTTAGCCAGAAATCAGTCTCATAAAGCTATTTTTGAGTATAGTTTGTGTAAAATAAAAATGTTTAGCTTTGGTAATAACTTTTCCAAGCTGAACTCCCTCTAGCAAGATATTTTTCAGTGCTTTTATTTACTATGCACTTAGACTATGCACTTTTTCTGAAATATTTTTGTAACACTTAACTTTTTTGTATTTTTGCCATTTGAAAAGGTTGTGGTGTAGTTGGTCTGTAATTAAGTTGCAGATTTAAAACTGCTGTTAGCTTTGTAAATCAAAATATAGGTGTTTTTGTCCTGGTATATCTTCATTCCACCTGCAGCTGGAGCTGGAATCCCATTGATCTTCTAGCTACCATTCATTTTCTTCACAGTTCACAAAAGAAGAATGTGAAATTCAGTGAATGCTGTTACTAATCCTGTCGGGAGATGAATCTCATTTCACCAAAATTAAATTATGTTTTTCCACTAAAATGATACAAGTTGAAGACACATCACTCTGAAATTGGAAGACCTCACCACTTAAGGCTCCGCAGTGGCTTACCCAGCTGAACTCTAGGTTACCACTCTACTTTGTTCACCCATTGGGGGGTGCAGTTTTTTTTTTAATGTTGGGAGATGGCCATTCTAACTACTGTTGAATGTCTCTGTTTTGGGAAGGTATAACAAGAAAATAAAAAAGAATATATATGAAGGGAGAGACTGGTTATCTCCTCCCATACGGTTGTGCTCATGCTCCTATAGCCTACAAATGACATTTTGGAGGTTTGTGTTAACTTTTTCCATCAACAAATAGCAAGAGATTTTCCTATTTCTACTAGTCCTTGCAACACAATTAAAACGTTTCAAGCAGAGAATACTGTAATGATTATAAATGGAATTCTATTGTAATAAGAATAACAAGATTTAGAACCCAAGGCAATAAGCTAGTGTTCCCTAACATTTGCTGAAATAGAGAATGGGTTCTTTCAGCTTGAGTAGAATGAACTGTCGGGCTTCTAAGAAGGGTGCCTTAGACTTCCAGCTCCTGAAAATTCAATAGTCTGCTATAGACTCTACTGAGCAAATGGGTATGTAGCAACATTTTAGGTTTTCTCTTAGTTTTTAAATGGATAATTTGATCAAAATATGAGTAGGTCTGTATGAGGTATAGCAGAGTGTCCATTTAGCTCTGATATGCTGTCCCCTTTAAAGTGAGACAGAGACTATACCTTGACAGAGTTGGCTTGTGTATTTATTTTTTCGAAATGGCCAAAGATGGTAATGAGTTGAGAGTAAGGTGATCTAATCAGGCTGTGCATTACCAAACAGTACCCTGTTGGAAGTAAAATGACTTGGTTTTCTGAAATGGCTTGTTAGACAAGTTTTGAGGATATAGGCAAAAGTGCTGAAAATGTTGAGCAATAGGAGAGCTCTTAGACTTAGCTGTCTGATGCATGTTTCAAGCTGTGGTCGAATGGCATTGTGTCTTGCTGAGGCTGTGGACCCACAGTAACTAGAATTTGATGATGAGAAGGAAAACTTGCCAAAGCTGTAGAGACCCGGGTATTCATTCATACTTCAGTTGTTTGGTCTCTGCCCTTTATCAGCCTGGCAGGGTGAACTGATTGCTTCTACCTTTTTGCCTTTACCAAACCTGATCCCTCGGAGTTTCTTGAGGAACTGCTACTATTGGCTACTGTGTACACCCATCTGGATCCAAAATTAGGAAGACATGTTTGTAATGGTGATGGTTTTAACTACTAGGAGCAGTTCGTTGGTGTCAGTACCACGGAAGACCTGAGCCAGAGCTCCTGGCTCCCTAAGAGACTTCTGAATGGAGAGAAAAGTTAGGTGGAGATGGATGAAGTGTTTAAGTAACCAGTAAATGAGATTTATGTCCTTCATAGTGGGGAGGCCAACCAGAGTATGCAAGAGTTGTAGTTGAAAGTAGAAGTGTAGACACATGTGGGAGCTGATAGATGAGTGGGGAGGAGCTAACGAAAAATCTGAAAGATGGGACTATGGAAGGTCGAGAAGAGCTGCAGGACTGGAAGGGGATGGGTGCAATTCAAGTGCTCTTTGGAAGGATCACAGAGGCCTCTGAGGAGTCAAGTGGAGGTTGCGATTAAGCTCTAGCCTAGAGACCAGGGCTGTTCGTGAAAGCAAAAGAGCATGGAAAACCTGCGAGTAGGAAACCAACCTATTGAGAGTCCACATAAAGAGCCCTTTATAGTTCATTTTAGTATAGACAAGAACGGCAGGGGAGGGTTGGTAGTGAAAAAGTATAGTTGGAATCTGCAGGTTATACCATATTCTGTCAAAATGATGAAAAATACTGAAGGAGACTTTTTAGAGGAATTTATGGTTCAGGTCCAAATCCCAAGTTCTCCCAATATAGTATCTTATTTGGAGGAAGTGGGGAGAGATTCCATATTAGGATGAAATTTAGCAGCTGTATGAAACTACTGTCAGTTCCTGGTTCCCCAAAGACACTTTGTAACAAAATATAGATGTTTTATATATACATTTCTTTGCCATTAAAGATTGATTTATTTTAGACTGGGGGTGGGGAGAGTATTAAGCAGACTGGTTGAGCGTGGAGTGAAATGCTACAGTCTCATGATCCTGAGATCAGGATCTGAGCTGAAGCCAAGAGTAGGATGTTTAATCAACTGTGCCACCTTTGATGCCAATAAAAATGATAATACTGGGGCACCTGGGTGGCTGAGCAGGTAGAGCATGTGGCTCTTGATCTCCAGATGGTGAGTTTAAGTCCATGTTGGGTGTAAAGCTTTACAAAATGTACAAAATGTAGCTTTATTCTTGAATTAAGAAAATTTTTGTTCCTTTTCATTGATAAAAGCATGACTTGCACAGCTACCCATGAAATACCATGGTTCAAACATTAACAAGGCCAGAGCTGGGTCACCTTCGTGAACTGAGTCAGTACCTGCAGAAATAGTATGTGTTTTATGTAGACCTTTAGTCTGCAAGGTGTTCTTAAACTTTTTAATTTTGTTACTTTGGTATCATTTAAAGGGCACCTGGCTGGCTTGGTCCTTAGAACATGCAGTGGCATGACATCAAGAGGGATCTCAATGGTGTGAGTTCAAGACCCACGTTGGGCATAGAGTTGACAAATTATAATAGTACAGTGGTTTCTCCTTTGTGCTCAACATTGTTTATGTTTACATTGTGCCCCTTTATTTGTGCGTCTTCTCTCCAAACATGCGCTTTAACACTTCCATTTCTTAAAACCGGGTTGGGGGGGCTTCTGGGAGGGAGCGTGAGGCTGTGCCGCAGAGGGGGAGGGAGGGAGAGGGCGTTCTAAGCATGCATGATGCCTGGCGTGGAGCAGGATGCTGCGGGGCTCCATCTCAAACCTGAGATCACAACCTGACCTGGAATCAAGTCAGATGCTTAACTGATTGAGCCACCAAGATGCCCCTGTACCTAATATTTTAATGTAGGTTTTTGTAAGACATGCGTGGGGCGCCTAGGTGGCCCAGTGAGTTGAGCCGCTCTGCCTTCAGCTCAGGTCCCTGGAATCCAGTTCCTTGTCAGGCTCACTGCTCAGCAGGGAGCCTGCTTCCACCTCTTTCTGCCTGCCTTTCTGCCTACTTGTGGTATCTCTCTCTCTCTCTCTCTCTCTGTCAAATAAATTAAAATCTTAGAAAAAAAAATAGAAATGCTTATACTAACCATGGTACAATTATCAAAATCAGAACATTTAAAGATTGACCCAGTTTTCTAGTCCAGCCTGTTCCATCAGTTATCCCAAGTGCCATTGATTGTACTTAGTTGTGTCTGTAGTGTTTTTTAATTTGGAGCAGGCCCTCACCCTTTTGTCTTTCACGAGTTTCTGTGTGTGTGTGTGTGTGTGTGTTTTCCAGCTGTGTTCACTGAGGGCCTGGAACCTGTGCTAGGACAGTAGCAGTGAGCATACCTGAGCACCAGTTCTTCATTTCTAAATACTGAAAGGAACCATGGCTCCTTGGAGAAATGTTTAGCTTTAGGGCTGGGGTGCAGAAAATAAAAGATGAACCTAGAACATTCTGTTGTGCTAGAAAGAGAATTCTCAAAAAACGATGAGTGCATGTCAGACCACTGGAGCCTCTCAAAAAACTCATACTGGCCAACTGTGTATCAAGTAGATTATGAAAGTTTTGATTACAATATAACATTAATATCCATGATTTCTGTATTCATATAAAAATGGGGAGAAGGGAAAACATTTTTAAAGTATCAGCTAAGAAAAGTAATGCATTTGAAAAGTCCTTTTACTAAAGGGAGAAAGCACAAGTTTGATGAGCAAGACATTTACAGTGTCCTAAAAATATTACTTGCCATGCAGTAATACACATTACTTGCCGGGGGACATTATAAAAAAATACCTAATCTGGACACTCCATTGGAAAGGTGGTGTGATCATCCCATTTTAAAGATTGAAATACTAAGTTTCATAGGATGTTTTGCAGATTAAGGAATTTGAATCCATATAGAACTTCACAGCTGTCAATTCTGTGCATCATCCGACTTCATCCTTCTGACATCATGGAACAGTTACTATTCCTCCCATTAGAAAAGAATAGAGAAGGGATGCTTGGGTGGCTCAGTTAGGTGACTGCCTTCGGCTGGGGTTGTGATCTGAGTCCTGGGATCGAGTGCCCCATCAGCAGGAAGCCTGCTTCTCCCTCTGCCTGCTGCACCCTTTGCTTGTATCCTCTCTCTGGCAAATAAAATTTTTTTAAAAATTGAGAAAAGGATTAGTCAGGATGTGGCATCTGTGAAGTTTTACAGAGCCAGAACCGAAACCTGATTTCCTTTAGTTTTTATATGGTTAGACCCGGTGTCCTGTTTTTGTTTTGTTTGTTTTGTTTTAAATTTTATCACCATTTGAGAACCAGAGTTTGCAAATATTAACCATTTATTGAATGCTTTATGCCAGGCATGTCACATGTATTAATTTGCCTAATTGTCACAACTTCCCAACAGGGTGAGTCCTGTCGTCTTTTACTTTTGTGGATCCTGAAGCCCAGGGCTGCAGGGGAGTACTTTCATTCTCTTGGATTTTCAAACAAGAATTTCCCCCTTTAGAATAATTTATGTTGCCTATGTATCTTTAAAGTAACATCAAATAGGATGGCAGCTTAGGAGTTTAAAAAGTCCAAGACACTGTCATCAAAGGTTTTCATTAAGTCATCGGTCCACTTGGGATGTTAGTAGAGTTTGTGTTTAGGACCAAATACTAGATCTTGTTTTCTTCAGTCTCTTGAAGATGATAGAAGTGAAGCCCCAAAAGATGTACAGATGCGCTGAAATTGCCAAAACCAAGACTAGAATCCAGGCCAAAAAGGATTTGTTTCCCTTGGTGGCACTGGCCATCAGCATTTATCAACCAGCTTTTACCTAGTTACCACCAAGTACCTCATCTGCATGCTAATGATAGCAAGAAGGTATCAGTCAATTGTGCTACTCTCCAGTCTTAACTAAAAATTGAAATTGGTTTTTTGAAATCACCTTAAAATGATTAAAATTTAAAATTAGGTATCAGTGTTGGATAGTGTAGGATAGGCTCTCCATGTCTAGTCGAGAGTGGAATGCATTAATAAAATTGCATTCTGCTAGAGAAACAGGAAATTATATTTCCTTGGGGTTGTGAATATTACCTGCACATTTTTGGAGCATTTTCACATAACCCGGTTTGTGCAGGTTATCCTAGTACATTAGGGGCACCTGGGTGGCTCAGTGGGTTAAGCCTTTTCCTTGGATCAGGTCATGATCTCAGGTCCTGGGTTCGAGCCCCGCATCGGGCTCTCTACTCAGCATGGAGCCTGCTTCCCCTTCTGTCTGTGTCTCTGCCTACTTGTGATCTCTCTGTCAAAAAAATCTTTAAAAAAGTAATACTAGTACATTGTCGCTGAGAAGGGTCTAACCCACCCACCCCCAGTTCTGTAGTACTTTTATAGCCCTGATGATGACGTAGAGGATAGTATCTTAAGTAGAAAAAATGTAGCCCTCTCTCAACATTACCATATTAAGTCTGAAGTGTTACTGACCCAGAGAAGTAAATAGTTTGAATAACCATTGGAAACAATTTCTGTGGGATGTCAGGCAGCCATACATTGGTTCTCTGCCAGTGGACAGTGGCACAAATCTTAGTGGTGATAAAGTGCCGCATTAGATATTTAGGATTGGAAGAAAGCGGGGAGAGGCTATTTTTAGAAACTGCTCTCAACAGTTGCTAAGTAAATATTTTCTATTAATTGCAAAACTGGTTTGCACTGTGGTAACATGCAACTCCATACGGAGTATAATGTTTTAGTCCAGGTTTAGAAGCACAGGAAAACCAGTAAGTTAGCCTCTAGATGGGAGGTGTGTGTGTGTGTGCGTGCGCGCGCGCGCGCACGTACACGAGTGCTCATGTGCAAGTGTGAGTATAAACCAAAAAACATGGAAACATTTTTTTTAAAGATTTTGTTTTTTCATGAGAGGCAGGGGGAGAAGCAGGCTCCCTGCTGAGCAGGGAGCCCAATAGAGGACTTGATCCTAGGACCCTGAAATCATGACCTGAGCTGAAGGCAGATGCTTAACCATCTGAGCCACCCAGGTACCCACATGAAAATACTCTTAAAATAAAATAAAAATAAAAATATGACTATTTTTAACATTTTGACCAGCCTGCCCCTTGCAAAATGGTGAAGAAAGTGTAAACTGCTGCTGCTTTATCTTAATTTTCTATGACAACCACATATGGGTTTTTTTTTTAAGCCCGTGTACAAAAGTGGAAGTTGTGCACAAATAGCAATAGGGATTCAATTTATTCACAAATAGATCAGCAGTTAAAGAGCATTTACTGAGTCCTTAGGTGCCAGGTGCTGGCTACTCTCTGCGAATTCAGAAGCGACAGCTCGTAGGAGACAGTTCACATGAGATTCTGTTGCCAGAATGAGTGCACACCAGTGAAGCAGATGCAAGTCAGAGGAGATAATCTCTGAATTGCATTCTGAAGGATGAGTAAGATTTCATCAAGCACAGGAGACTCCTCACTTTGAGAATAAACGTGGAGGTATGGCAGCAAAACACCCCCACATGAATAATTTAGTCTGGCTAAATACCCAGCCCTTTAGCACAGAACCCACCGAGTGGTTCAGGCCATGTGCCTTCTAGAGGTTTGCATCTCTTACAATGAGGTTACCTGAGTAATACGTAAATTGTATGGAGGTTTTTACAAAAAGTTGAGATAATTCAGAAGTAAAGGCAGTCTCACTGGAGTACAAGTCCTTGCACAGCAGTCAAGGAGGACATCTGAGCACAGGAATAATGAGAGAATGACCTCGTGTGGTAGGGGCAGAGGAGGATAACAAGGTGCTGGGAAATCAAGCAGCAAGTGGAACCTGAGGTTTCAGAAACGTGTTGGGCGGGGGTAGTTGGGGGTGGAGTTAAGGTAGTTCTCGGAGCAGACAGCAGAATATCCTGATCCCCTTGCATCCGGTCCCATGCCTGTCTACAAGGTCATGCTCAGGGTGCTAAGAGTTGCTTCAGTTACCTCCTAAATTGGTGGTGGTGGTTAGAAGTCCTTGGGTCCTGTTACATACTGAAGCAAGTCTTTTGTTGGGTTTTAAGGTTGGTAATCTGCCCTAGTGGGATAAATGTATCCTGTGTCATTTTAAGTGCCATTTGTCGATCTTCAACTTCTGTCTTTAGAGGAAAACATGCTGTGCTATAACATCAAGAAGGACAATATCATACATTAATTTTACTCTGAATGTGTCTTGTCACCAGGAGAATATTAAGCCGAATGGGGGATTTTTGCTGCTTGCAAAATCTGGAGATACCCAATGTTCTTGGTTTTTTGTCTCCAAACACTATATATGGAATGGTAACAGAATAACAGTAAATGGAAAGTAAGCAAGATCATTGAAGCCTGAAGCTGTGATCTTCCTTTGGAATAGAGCCCTGTTCAAGGTCACAGAGCTGATTAGCGGCTGGTCTAGGAAAGAATCCAGCTGGAAACTTTTTGCCACTAAGTTGCTGCTCCAGGCACAGGACAGTGATTGTCGTTAAGTATAGTTCCAGGGACCAATAGCAGTATGTGGGAACTTATTAGAAATACAAATTCTCGGGCGCCTGGCTGGCTCAGTTGGTTAAACGACTGTCTTCAGGTCATGATCCTGGAGTCCCGGGATCGAGTCCTGCATCGGGAATGAGGAATACAAATTCTCAGGCCCTGCTCTAGACCTACTGAATCAAACTCAGGATGGAGCCCAGCAGTCTGTGTGTTAAGAAGACCCCTCAAGTGAGTCTCATGCTCACTAAAGTTTGAGCAGCACTGGCAAAGGAGAATGAGACCAAATGGGAAGTAGAGGGAACCTTGAAAGGCATCTGGGTTTAAGATACATGATTTGTTTCCTTACCTATAAAAAGGGAGTAACTCCTAGAATGTCAACCCTGCTGGTGGCTGTGAGCATGGAGTGAAGTCAGAAACACCGTGTAGGTATAAGGATTTGCCCCAGACAAGGGAAAGCTGAAGTTGTGTGCATCTTTTCCCAACTCCACATTCGGTGGCATGTTGGTAGCTAGGAATGAACTGTGATGGGAAACTGGAAAACCTTGCTCAGGACTTTCCTGTTCATCCACAACAGGTTCCAGATTACAAAGCTCATCATGTTTCTTTGTCCTAGTTTGTAGCCCTCAGAACTTTAAAATTACATCTTGAATGATTGACATAAAATCCGTTTACGTTGCAAACTTTTAGAGGAGAAACCTGAGTTCTACATCTTAACAGGACTTCATTTTCTATCAAAACCCGTTATCCATGAAGCCCCACATTTTGCATAACTTTAAGGCATAGGGTCAGAAATACCCCAAGCCAGAGATGTAGATTCGGAAGTTGTCGACATAGAGACTGTAGTGATAGTGGAAATCCCAGGACTAGGTGAGTTTTTCCAGACCCCATTTTGATCTGTATGTGAAGAGTGTTGAACACACAGCCCCAGGGGCATACAAAGATAACGGGTAATGAACTACTAAGGAAGAACTGGAGTCGTCACAAGGGCATCCTGAAAGACAGCAGTGCCAAATGGAGAGCTCAAGAAGGAAGCTGCCTGGTTTATATTCGTCAAGAGACCTCATGCTAATTGTTGCAATGGCCAACCTTGAGAATATTTATGCAAGATGCAACCTTGAGAATAACAGATTTATGCAAGATGTATCTCTCACATTAAGGAGAAATACATCTCTGCCTTCCAGGCTGATGCAGCAGGGAAAGATGCTAGAGATGCGTCAACAGTGAACAGGGTCAAAGGGAGTGACGTGTATCTTTTTTTTTTTTTTTTCCATCAGCCATTGGCCAGAACTCGGCAGGCCCACTCTATCTCCAAAGGAGACTTACAAATGTAGGGGAGAAGATAGGTATTTAGGTAGCTCTAATTTTTTTTGGTCCCATTGTTTCCAAGTACTGTTGGGAGGAAGTTGGATGTGTCAGAAACGGCCTCTGGCTGTTCCTACTTTCAGGTATCCAGGCTAGGTTTTCCAGGAAGGCAGAGCCCGGAGCCAGTAAACTCCCACGGCTCTCTGGCACAGACTCCTTGCCTCTTTCAGGGCTTGTCACATAGGAAAACAAGCATGCAGTCCCTGTTGCTAGGAAATCTATAAATACAGCAAGAAATAATCTGCTGTCTGCTGAGGGTTTAGCGTTGCAACTCTCCCATAAATGACCAACAGTTGTCTGACCTTTGGTGGGGGGGCGGGGTGGAGATAAATTGGCATAGAAATATGAAAGGAGCGTGTGTATCTGTCCTGCCGGAAGAGGAGTTTCTTTTAGGATAGAAGCCATAATTATTTTTTTCCCTTTGTGTTCAGAGAGTCTAGCACAAGAAGATGACCAGGAAAACTGCTGTAGAATATTAATGTAGCTTTCTCTCAGCAGTGGTATGCTGTTGGTTCATTGGATTTGGGGTCACTCAATTAAAATCCTGAATTATCTCTTTTTAAAGATCTGTTGCCGGACCACATCTATCTTGAACCTATGCAAATAATAATAGCCATTAAAAAATAACTTGTTTGGGGGTGCCTGGGTGGCTCAGTGGTTAAGCCTCTGTCTTCAGCTCAGGTAATGATCTCAGGGTCCTGGGATCGAGCCCCGCATCAGGCTCTCTGCTCAGCAGGAAGCCTGCTTCCTCCTCTCTCTCTGCCTGTCTCTCTGCCTGCATGTGGTCTCTGTCTCCGTCAAATAAATAAATAAAATCGTAAAAAAAAAACCAAAAAACTTGTCTATATGCTGATTTTATGTGTTTTTTCCTAAGTGAGCTCTATGCCCAACATGGGACTTGAACCCACAACCCCAGGATGAAGAGTCCGATGCTCTACCAACTAAGCCAGCCAGGTGCCCTGTCTACATGTTGAAAAATCAAAGCTTTAAATGTCTCTCCCATCAATCAGTACTACCCCCAAAGGAGATCAGCAAAAGCTCCCCAATTTCAGCCTCTTAGAAAACAGAATTATAATTCTATCCCTAACTATAAAAGGGATTTTTATCAATACTTGCTGGAGGTTGTGTGTGTGTGTGTGTGTGTGTGTGTGTGTTGCATTGTGTTTAAACATGCTCTCTGGGGCACGTGGGTGGCTCAGTGGGTTAAAGCCTCCACCTTCGGCTCGGGCTCCAGTCGTGGTCTTGGGGTCCTGGGATCAAGCCCTACATCAGGCTCTCTGCTCGGCGGGGAGCCTGCTTCCTCCTCTCTCTCTGCCTATCTCGTCTGCCTACTTGTGATCTCTGTCTGTCAAATAAATAAATAAAAATCTTTTAAAAAATATTTTTTAAAAAAAGTGCTTTCAAAAGGCCAGTGTTGCAGGCCTACCTAAATCTGAAAACTTAAATGCTTTTTTTTCCTCCAAACTGTGCTGATCCTTCAAGAAGACTCTGAAGCTGAAGTAGTTTCTTACGCTTGCCTCTTGCTTCAGAACCTGCCATCTCTTCTGCTTCCCCCAAATTCATGGAGGTTGACTTTAACACTTGTTTGAATTAGGTTAAAAACTGACTTTGGAGCCCACACTGGAGGTGGCTTGTTGCTTTGGTTACTCGGAGTGCCCTGTGATTAGCCATGCACAGCGTGTGAGAAATTCTCAGCTCCGGCTGCTGTGCCGCTGGAGCTCCAAGGCCCTCACAATGGCTAGCTGAGCATCATGACTCACTTTGTCTCCACCTGAGTCTACTCTCTTGCTTCCCTAAACCTGCTCTTCTTCCTATAATTAATTCTCTCTTGAAGAATGGAAACTTCCACGCTGATCACCTGAGAGCGATCCTTGACTCTTTATCAAAGTCCAACTCCTTACTGTGCTTACTGGTTCTGCCATCGTTGGGCCTTTATCATCTCTTATCTGAACCACACCAGTAGCCTCTGATCAAGCCTCTTCGCCTTGGGTCTAACCTCTCCAATCCTTTCTCGACTTCATTCTTCCCGGATGTGTTCCTTTCCCCTCCTCTCAGGATAATGACCAGACTCCATGATCCGTCTCCTGCTTCACCAACCTATCCCAGCTCATCCCTTGACTTCTGTTCTCAGCCCCAATCTCCATCCCGACTCTCTGCCCTCCAGATACACTCGCAGTCCCCAGGACTCACTGTGTCATCATGCCCTTGTATACTTTTCTGTGCTAGAAATACCTTCCACTTTCTCCTCCAGTCTGCCCACAAGTTCAGTTAAAGTGTTTCTAGAGTTTCACCAGTCCCACCAGAAGAGTCAACCACTCCCTCCCTCTGGGCCCTCACTGCAGCACCTTCCTGTGTTTGCATTTGTATTTCTGTGATTACTCAGCCACACATTGCTCCCTCACCGGACGGAGAGCTGGGACTCTCACCACTGTCTGTAGTCTTCATGCTTGAGGAATGGCGCGTGAGTAGTAGATGCTTAGTGAATAGTTCTTTACTGATGGGCTCATGGACATCACCAGCTCAGTTAGAACTAAGACAAGACTGTCTGGGACAAGGGACTTTGACCCAGACAGAAACAGATCTATAGGACACAAGGTCTCAAAACTGGCATATGTTTCACCCAGAGATGTGTTCATTCCTCAGGAGCCTAGTGGGGAGAGCAGGAGAAAACACGAGATTTAAATATTAAATAATAGCTAAGAGTCTAAAAATCTTACTATATATTTTTTTTTAATGAAGGAACATTCATGATCATAAACCTTTAGTGTAAGATTGTGCTTTTTAAGTGTACATTTAAAAATATGATCCAGGGGCGCCTGGGTGGCTCTGGTGATTAAATGTCTGACTCTTTGGTTTCAGCTCAGGTCATGATTTCAGGGTCCCAAGATCGAGCCCCGCATCAGGCTCTGTGCTCAGCTGGGAGTCTGCTTGTCCCTCTGCTCCTCCACGCCCTCTGTCTCTCAAATAAATAAAAATTTAAAAATATATGACCCGGTACTCTTTGCAGAGCGGAAACTGAGGACCAGAAAGGAGGAACTGGGGCACCTGGATGGCTCAGTCAGTGGATCATGTAACTCAGGGTCATGAGTTCAAGCCCCATGTTGGGTTTAGAGTCACTCACAAAAAAAAAAAAAAAAAAAAAAAAAGAAAGAAAAAAGAAGAAGAAAATGACCACACTGTGAGGCTACAAAGCAAGTTAGAGGCACAGTGGTTTCTTCCCTCTTAATCCTGCTTTCTGGTCACACTATACCAGAGTTCTTTTTTTTTTCTTTCTTTCTTCCCTTTTTTTTCACTATACCACAGTTCTTGGTGCATTGGCTATAGGTCAGAAAAGGGGGAGAGCAAATGGTTCTTCTCGCTTCTCCCAAGATAAGGAGCTGGAAGTTAGGTAAGAGTTTCTTTCTCCTTTCTTTTTTTTCTCTTCTCTTTTCATTTTCCTTTTCCTCTTCTCTTCTCTTTTTTTCCTTTCTTTCCTTTTCTTTGTAATCTCTACACCTAACATGGGGCTTGAACTCACAACCCTGAGATGAAACGTTGCATGCTCCACTGCCTAAGCCAGCCAGATGCCCGACAGATAAGCTTCTCGAGCAGAGTGGAGTGTGGATCAATCATCTTGATTGCTGCTGCTGACTTTGTCTCTATATTCTTTTGCTCACATGTCGCCTAAAAGACATTTGAAAAGTGGTGTATCCCTTTGTATGCTTTTAAGCTGACATCAATTTTTTTTTTTTTTTAGTATAACCTTAAATAGCTGCAAAGGATGTACCTGGAGGGTTTTTGCAAGATGCTGCACGTCGGCTCCTCTTTTTTGAGCATTAGTAGAAGGCAATTTTGAAATTTTTATCTTCAATTCTATCCCCAAAAGTTGCCAATAAAAGGCATCTACAATGTGGGCTCCTTTCAAGTACAGCTTTGTTGGGCCGGGACATTTGTCGAGAAACTGACAGTAAACCTTTCAGGGGTAGCCCTGCTCGCCATCATCCTTTGAAAAAAGTATACGGACAAATTCTGGTCAGAAATTTTACATTATTCCTCTCTCTCTTTCCAACTCCTATCTCCAGCCCATTGGCATCACAGGGTTTTATCCCACATCCTATTCATTTTCATGCCCTACTGTCTTTCAATGATTGCCATATTATACTTTTTTGAAATAAAAATACGCACTTAAATTCGAATGTTAATTTTTTAAAAGTAAGCTCTGCGCCCAACGTGGGGCTCAAACTCACAACCCTGAGACCAACAGCCGTATGCTCCACTGACTGAGCCAGCCAGGCACCCACCCCACTAACCTTAATTTTCTTGTGACTGTAAACCTTGGAGTGTTGTTTCTTCCGGCCAGAGATGCCATTGCAGTCATTATACCTAATTGATCAAAGTCACATGAGTGCTTTACAGATATTGATAGCAATTTGAATATGGGGAGTTAAATTTTATTTAGATGGATTTTTAAAAAATTTTTATTCATTTATTTGACAGAGAGAGAGAGAGACATCACAAGTAGGCAGAAAGGCAGGCAGAGAGGGGGAAACAGGCTCCCTGCTGAGCAGTGTGCTCGATGCGGGGCTCAATTCCAGGACTCTGAGATCAGGACCTGAGCTGAAGGCAGAGGCTTAACCCACTGAGCCACCCAGGCGCCCCAGATGGATTTTTTTTAAATGCACATTCACATATACATGCATCTGTGTTCTTTATTCCGAGACAGAGCTAGGAATCACCATCAGTACTATCCTGAGTACATTTTAATCTATGTCTGAGTTTTGAAGCCTGGCTCACATAATCAGAGCTGGAAGAGGTTTGGTTATTGCAATGTCACTCAATTCTTTGATTCTGTTCAAGATATATGCTATAAATTAGAGATCTTTTATAAAGAATTAGTGAACAATTCCATTAGATCTTCCTTCAGAGCTGTGCCATGGTGACCTCTTTGCTCTAAGGCTGTTTCCCCAAAGGAGCTTTCAGAACAAGGTAGAGCAGTTGACAACAGGCCCCTAAGAGCAGAAGCTCCTTGGGTGGAATTGCCCGCAGGCCTCACAGCAGGAAGCCTCCAAGAAGCCTCCGATAGTCCCCTTCCAGGTCTGACTCTCTGGATCTGGTTCCTGAAACTCCCTGGAGCTAAAAACCAGGGCTGTTTTGGCCTCCCACTCTAACAAGTCCTCTCCCTGAGCGGACTATCTCCCCAGGCAAAGACTCACCCTGGGTAATTAGCCCGTTAATCCAGGGGTCTAGAACAATGGTGCTGCTCTTAAAAACAGCATCAGCTGAGAAATGGCCTCTGCAAGCTGGCCTGCCACATTCACCTCCTGGGTTCGAAATGACTATCTCCCCAGGCAAAGACTCACCCTGGGTAATTAGCCATCCAGGGGTCTAGAACAATGGTGCTGCTCTTAAAAGGCCCATTTGCGGAAAGCTTTCGGTGTCAGCTTTTTCAACCATTTACAATCAGCTCCCCTACCAGAGGGCTCTACTCCCAGCTCGCCTGCACTAGCATTTCTAGTTCAGGGCATTCACTTCCGTAGCTGGGCCTGGCTTGGATTCCTTCCTCTTTCTGACCGCATTCATTGTCTCAGGTTTCACCAGGACCCTCTGCCTGTCTTGCTCCCACGTCTAATAAAGATGAAGTCACAACATCAGAGCTGTGCACATATCCGTAACTTCTTGCATTATTAACCTTTGCTCTGAAACAGAAACGGAATCTTCTTTGCTCCTGGAAGGCAGCTTGATGCCTTGGAAAGAGAGCGCGGGAGCTGGTGGAGGCCAGTGCCAGGGTGACCTGACTTTACTCTGTCACTGCCGGCAAGTCAACTTCGCTCCCTTCTCCACCAGTGACACTCTGTCCTGCCATGTATACAGTTGGACGCAAATGTTTGCTCCATCTTCTCCCCCTACCCAGGATCAAGGGAAATTCAAAAGCTTTCTTCTGTTTAGATAGTGCCAAGCATACAGTTGGCTGTTGACGAATGTTAGCGGCCATTGTTAATATCCAAGAGGACAATATTCCTCAGAATCGGAGGCCTGTTACAGGAGGAAATCTTTCTCATGATTACAGAGAACATGGAGGATCAGGTATATATATATATTTTTTAAGATTTTATTTATTTATTTGAGAGAGAGTGAGAGCTAGAGACGAGTGTGAGCACACACAGAGGGAGAGGGAGACGTAGACTCCCCCGCCCCCCCTGCCTATGAGCAGGGACCCCGATAGGGGGTCAGATCATGACCTGAGCCGAAGGTGGTTGCTTAACCGACTGGGCCCCCCAGGCACCTCTGGATCAGGCAGATTTTGATGGAGGAAAGCTCTAACTGGTAAGCGGACCTGGAGGTTGGAAGCCTTAGCTCCTTAAGCCCATCGACCCAGTGGGAAAACTGAGGGCCACACTGCAGGGACCCAAGCTGGCAGGGAAAGTGAGTGGAAGGGCTGCTTTGCCAGCTTGGCCTGACCCAGCTGGTTTCCACAGGTCTTCTCCAGGCGAGTGGGGCGGTGCCCAGGCTCTGGGTGAGTCATGGGAGCCACAAGTCTGGGCAGCAGTGAGCCCTACCCGCCCAGTGGAGGGAGCGCTGGGGCACCTGGGTGAGCAAGGCCTGCCCTGCAGTGGCTGCTGGGAAGAGCCAGCTCTCCCAGCCCTGAGCGGGACAACAGGAAATGCTCCCTATTTCCTATGGGGACCTGGACAACCGCGGCCCATGTTGGGGAGCCGGAGGCGGCCCAGGCCCTGCTGTGGTCCACCCCAAGCAGAGAGACCCGCATGGAGACGGGGTGAAGGGAGAGAAGCCCTGCGAGCGATCCAGGTCTCAGCCCTGGAGCTTCTGGAGATCTGGGTGTGGTTTCCAGCCGCCTCACCGGCTGTGGGACTCCAGGCAAATCCCTCAACTCGGCTCCATGGGGTTTTTTATAAACATTCAGTGTTTCATAAACCACAGGTCAATAGAAAGGACTCTGCAAATGGCTAGTTGACAGACCGAGGGTATGCCAGGCAGAGCCCGGTCAGGGCCTGGGCTGGACAGTGATGTCCCTCTGAGGTCTGACGAGGCTGCGGAGTGGTCCCAACGGCTGAGTGCCTCCACCACGAGGGTCACGGAGACCAGACGGTAGAGGCAGGTGGTTGCTCCTTAAGTCCCGGGGAGCCTGTGACTGTGTCTGAAGCAGGAGGGTGACTTCAGGTGTCTGGAAGGCAGAGCTATACTGTGTCTTTAAACCTAAGTCTTGGCAGGACTCAGTTGGTTAAAAAAGGAAAGAAAGAAAGAAAAAGAAAAGAAAATCAAAAAGTATAAGGCTTGTCATGTTTCCTTGGTGAGGCGACATGGGCAATGAGGACAAGGCAAAACGTCAGCCCGCCTGGGACACACTCGCACTTCACCCCTGGGGAGTTAAGACGACCCTGGCCTGAGCTCCTGGAGGTCAAGGCCCTCGTGCCAAGTCCAGGTGTGCTGACAAGGGCTACCATTGTCGAATGAACAAAAAATCAGGAGGGACACCTGGCTGGCTCAGTCGGTAGAGCATGGGACTCTTGATCTCGGGGTCGTGTGTTTGGGTGCACCACCTTGGGTGCAGAGATGACTTAAAAAGGAAATCTTAAAAGATGTGTGGGTGGCATAGTCGGTTAAGTGTCCAACTCTTGATCTCAGCTCCGGTCTCTGATCTCAGGGTGCTGAGTTCGGGCATTGCGTTAGGCTCCACACTGGGCTTGGAGCCTACTTAAGAAGAAAAAAAAAATCTTAAAAAAAAAAAAAAAGAGGAGACTCTGTCCCAGCCCCTTATTTTATAGGAAGGAGAACAGCCCAGAGTGGGAGATTGATGTTCTGGCAAGTCACACAGCTGGGAGTGAGAGAGCCATGTCACAAATGTTGTCCCTCCCCTTTTCAAAAAGGGCCTTGTGGCAGGGAGGGAGACCTCTGTCTGGCCCCACCAGAGCCCTCTGCCCCTTCCCCAGGTCCAAGCGATGACCTCCCTGGTCAGGGAGAGGAGGTGAGGTCACCAGTTCTCGGGGAAGGGGAGAGGCCGTGCCTGCCTGCCTGGGATGGTCCGGTCTCCACCTCACCTCACCCTCTTTGGCCCCAGGCAGGAGCTTCGAAGGAATCTGGCTGGGCAGCCTTCGCCTCCTTGGAAAACCTCCAGAGGAATTACAAGGCAACAGTCCTTGTCTGCAGTCTTCAAAGGCCCTGGCACTCCCTGTCCAGAAGGGCTTGGGCTGCCCCTCTCCCTCTCCTGGGACACCAGGGCCCTTCCCCTTCTCTCCACGGCAGAGGTGCGCCTGTGGGAGAACAGAGGCACAGCGCCCTTGAGTGACTTTGCAGAAACAGTTTCTGCCAAGTCATCCTTCACAAATATACTACCACGTTATGACAGCCCTATGTCTAAAACCCCTCCCGGGTTCAGTAAAGCCCAAGTCTGAACAAGCCCTGACTTTAGAGCCCTCGTCACCTCCCAGACTGCAGCTCTGTGGCTCTCCCTCCATCACCCCTCCAGCCAGCCTGGCCCCTCCCTGCTTCCCTCTCCCCAGAAATGGCAGCCCAGTGGCCTCAGGACATTTGCACCCCCACCAGTCCTCCTGATCTTTGCTGAAACGCCACCTAAGGGAGGCCTTCCTGGATCACCCTGTTTGAAAATGCCATCTGCCCTTCACTCCTCACTTCTTTCCTGGTTTTACTTTTCTCCAACTAACATACTGTGCACTTTACCATTACTTTCAAGTCATAGTCCTCCCCTATGCCAGGATGACCGCCACATGACAGCAGATGTTTTTGTCACTCTGTTCACGCATGGCTGGATCCTTGGGATGTCACATAGTGCCAGGCACACAGCAGACCCCCCACAAACCCCGGGGAACACTGACAGGATGATGAGAGAATCACTAAACAGGTGAAGAGAGCAGCAGAAGCTAGCTCGCCCCCTGGGCAGGAGACGTGCCCGCTCCCCACTCTGGAACTCCTGAACAGTACCCGACTCTCCAGATTTTGTAAAGAGGGAATGGACCAAACTGGGGTCCAGATCTTGGCTGTTAACACCCCCTAGGGCAATCACCACCTCTACCCCACTCCTCCAAGCCCATCTTTTATTTTTTAGGTGCCTTTGTCTGCCCTTTTTACCCCAATCAGAACTCTCTGGTTTCTTTGCATCTGTTTTGTTCTCTGGAGGTACAAATCAGATATAATAAAAGGCACACAGGAAGTCTGCAGGTTGAAGACTTTTTATATCTATGGCCACTGTGGGCCACCTCCCCCCATTCTGCCCCCACCCACCCCCTGCAATCCAAGATGAGAGCCATTTCTACCTGCCGGGGAGGCTTCCCAGAGATAGCTCTCCTCCTCACTTGACCCCCGCAGGACTGGCTGCGTCTGTCTCAGACCATCACCGAAGTGAGGAGCATAGGCGGTATGCTGTCGTGTCTGACTTTTCCTGCTCAGCCCTGTGTCCACCAAGCTTCCCCCATGTGGCCCCAGATCTCCAGATTTTGTTCTTTTTCACTGCTCTACAGATTCCTTTTCACATCTTCTTGAGTCATGATTAGGTGATGGGAGACAGTTCCTTCATCAGGCCTAACAAGGAACACAGGGAGCCCCCGTACTTGCTCAGCCCTCTGGTCTCTGGCTTCTTGTAGACACACAGACTGGAGAGGGACTCCATCGCTCTGCTGCAGACTTGGGGAGGTGGACCAGCCCTTGGAAGGTGGACCAGTGTCCTGGGCAAGGACAAGAATCAGGCATTTGCCACTCCTTGGTGAGGTGACCCTGGGCAAGTCAGTAAGCCTTCTTTCCTTTGACTATAAAATGCAGAGACCATGATACTACTCCCTCTGCATGTGGCTGGGAAGAGGAAAGACAATGGCATACGAGTCTGGTACTTGGGGCAGGGGAGAGGTTGGGTACATGCTTGCTCCTAACATGGGTACATGTTAGGGCTAAGACTGCCATACACTCATCCATCATTGTCTTTACCGGGATCTTTGCCCAAGGGGCCAACCCATAGCTCTGTCCTGGCCATCTCCCCTCACCCCCACGGTGCTGCCTGCTCGGGCCTTGATGTCCTTGGCTTGCGTAACATTTTGTAAGGAGCCCAGAAGAAATACAAGGAAGCACACCTCGGTAGGGACTATTTACAAGCACCATAATGAGAGCTTTGTATCCTCATTAGATAGGATTCATGAATAGACCTTCGTTCCCGACTTTGAACTTGAGATTCGTAAAGTGCTGAGTGAAGACGTAGTTCTAAGTGCGGAACGCAGGCACCAATTTGAGATTCAATCTGCTCGCCCAGATGGAGGACGCTGAGCCGCTCATGCCCACTCATCATGGTCTGTGCCTCCCAGCTCGAAAGCTGCTATCCCCACAATGAGGCCACATGTGAGACACGGCCCCACTGAGGGGGCCTGGGCACATTCTGGGAACACCAACGTCACTCTGTGACTCAGCCCCTCAGGACTATCAGCCGCAGTGACGCAGTGACTGTATCAAGGGGCGCCTTGGGAGACTCAGAGAGCCCTGGCGATGACCATCCCCTCCCCTTCAAAATGTCCGAAAACACTGACAACAGCGGTCATAGTATTTGATAGGGTCACACATTAAATGTGTCGGTCACACATTAAATCAGACTCTGAGGGGCACCTGGGTGGCTCAGTGGGTTAAGCCTCTGCCTTTGGCTCAGGTCCTGGGATCAAGCCCCGCATCGGGCTCTCTGCTCAGCAAGGAGACTGCTTCCCCCTTCTCTCTCTGTCTGCCTCTCTGCCTACTTGTGATCTCTCTCTCTGTCAAATAAATGAATAAAATCTTTATAAAGGAAAAATTTTTTAAAAAATCAGACTCTGAGCATCTGGGGAGCCATAGCTGCCCTTGCTGACGGGTGAGGTGAAGTCTTGGGACTTGAGGGAAGTGCCCGCTTCCACTGCGGTCTCTCCTGACGCTGGCCACGCTCCGGGGGTGCACAGTTCCCGCCGCAGTTCCCCCCGCTCCCACCGCCCAACCCCTGGCAGGCTGCGACACTCCCGCAGGGAGACAGCTGTATGCACACAGGGACGTTTGTTGCGTGATGACTGTGCAGGCCCTCGTCCACTGGCTCATTGAATCCATTCAGCAAGTCTACGGGGGCAGGTTATGGGTTGAATTGTGCGCCTCCCCCAAAGCAGTTGAAGTCCTCACCCCGAGACCTATGAAGGGGAGCTTCCTTGAAAGTGGAGTGTCTGCGAAGGATCAAGGTCAGATGAGGTTATTTGGGTGGGCCCCGATCCAGCAGGACTGGGGGCCTGACACAAAGGGGAAATCTGGATGCGGAGTCAGGCACGTGGGAAACTGGGATGATGGGGTAGCTGTGGTGGGTCTAGAAGGGTCCCCCAGAGGACCTTGGCTCCCTGACAGGTGGGCAGGAGCCCTCCCAGGCTGCAGGTGTCCACACCCACTCACACTCACAGCAGCCTGGCGGCTTCCCCCAGAGAAGGAAGTGCTGAGTCAGTGGCTGGGGGAGGGAGATGCCAACCCAGGCCCCAGGCTGCAGCAGGGAAGGTGGGGGATTGCATGGATGGAGTCTGGGGGTGCTATGTTGAAGACGATGGGGGGGGGGGAGTCACCGGAACAGCCTGTGCCCAGAAGTGGTTCCCACCTTCCCTCGTGGGCCCTTTCTTCCTTGAGGTCCTGCAGTACCCCGGGCCAAGTTGGGGACCCCACCAAGGCCACAGAGTGGAGCAGCCCAGGGCCAGCCCAGAAGGGAAAGTGTGGCCATGGGCAGAGTATGCAGACGGGGTCAGGAGAGGGTAAGGGCCTCCCACTCTGTTTTTTTCACTCCCTGGCTAGGTGCATTTGGTGCATTTGGTCTGATCTCCCTTAGCCTCAGTCTCCCCATGTGTAAATCGGAAATAATAATAATATGGCCTTCCCTTATAAAGGAGAGGCAATTAAAAAAATCCCTCCCTTGGCACAGTGCCTGATTGTAGTAAGGACTCCATAAATATTAGTGGTTGCTCATCCCTCTGGTCTCTGGCTTCTTGTGGATGCACAGACTGGAGAGGGACTCCATCGCTGATCATTGTTAGGGGAGTGTCCAGGACTGTCCTGAGAATTAACACGGTGTGGAGGGAGCACAGTCACGTGGGTCTTTGACAGGTGCAGCATGAGGCAGCCAGCTGCCAGACCAGGGTCCCCGCCCGGCTCTGCACGACTTCCCTGGGTGAACATGAGTGAGCACAGGGGGACAGTGGGTGACTCTTGCTGTCTCCCTGGCTGGAGTCTGGAGAAGAACAGGACCCCAGCAGGAATGTGGCTTTAACTAAGAAACCCCTTTAACATCTCTCTCTCTCTTTATTTTTTTTTTAAGATTTTATTTATTCATTTGAGAAAGAGAGAGCATAAGCAGGGGAAACAGCAGGCAGAAGGAGAAGCAGGCTCCCCATTCAGCAGGGAGCCCTGTGTGAGGCTCGATCCCAGAACCCTGGGACCATGACTAGAGACAAAGGCAGACGCTTAACCAGCTGAGCCACCCAGGTGCCCCTCTCTTTTTTCTTTTTATCTTTATTTTTCCCTTTTCCTTTTTTCCTTTTTCTTCTTGTGACAGCAGCAGAACTCTGTCTAAAAGGAATCTTGGGCAGAAACCCAACAGATGACACAGACACCGCAGCACGCCAAGTGGCTATGGCCTCGGGCCCCAGAGTCCCACCCTGTCAGACTCTCCCCACTGCTCCCCACTCTACAACACCCCAGGCCTCCTCAGGGCAACACACAGGCTGAGTGGAGTATCCCCTGGCCCTAATGCCCCAAATCTTCCACCTAGAAACTCATCAGCCCCCTCGCTGGTTTCTCCCAACGTGGAAGAAGTTGTCATGTACCTTGCCTGTACCTCTCTGTGCTTGCGGGGTGCAAGCCTGCTGTGCCCAGGAGTCAGGGTGCCCCTGTGCAGATGTGGAGGAGAGGGGCCATCTTCCTCTCCACATGAAAGCCACCGGGGGTGACCTGCTGTGAAGGAGTTAACAAGTTAAAGCTTCTTAACTGAACCATCCTGGGCTTGCTCACTTCCAGGAGCTGATGGATGACATTCCAGCAAGCGTGCGTCCAGGGCAGGGAGGGAGTCACCTGGCTTGGTCCACACCCGGCAGACGCCATGGCGAGCCGTGTCTTCAAGCCTGGGGCCCCTGGAAACAAAGGGTGTTGCACAGTCCTCACTTCTGAATTGTCCCCCTCATACTCTCATGGGAATTGCAGGACACAGAGAGAGATGCTCCCCTCCCCTGCCACCTCACTAGAGAGCCTCGCTTTTCCTTTATCTGCATGGCTTGCAGGGCTAAGAGCCAACCAGGCATCCCCTTTGCGCCCGCAGGTGGAATTCACCAATGGTGAGGACTGACCCCAGGGGCTCGGGGAGCTGCTCCCTAACAGGCAGGGCTGTCCTTGTCTGGCTTGGCGGCATGGCTCGGGTCTGGATGCCCTGCATGCTGGCCCTTTCAGACCCGGCCTTGATTTACAGCTCTGTGAAACCAGGGTAATGAGCAGTGAGGTCATGGATGTGAGAGGAACGTCTCCGGAAAGTGGAAGGGCTATGGGTCCGCTTAAGCAGAGTGCCGGGAAGGCTGCCCTGTCTCCCACCCTGCTCTTAATGACCCCCCCCAGGGGAAACACACCTCATCAGTGGAAGGGCAGGCCCCAGTAGCTTCTTGAATGTGCAACCCTGGAGCCAGGGCTGTGTGGGCCCCCAGGTCTCTGAAGAGACCCTTGGCTGCCAGCTGCGTGTGGTGCCGAGGCTCTTTTGGGTGCCAGGAAGTTGGGGCTTCTGGCTTGTTCTCCAGATGACTTGGGGTGGGAGGGGCTGGACTTGGCAGGCGACAAGGGCCCTGGTCCTGGCTCACCCTGGACTCACATGAGGACCCTTTGCCTCTCTGGGCCCCTGGGTGCTTACGTGTAAACTAACAGACTGCCCTCGCCCATCCGGTGATGAAATTCTGGATTCTCTCTCCTACCTCGAATGGCAATAGGTGCTTACTGAGGGCCAAGGCCTCCCCACACGGCACAGCTCTGGAGGTAGCTGCCCTCATCCTCCCCACTCTACAGAGGAGGAGTTTGGGGCTCTGAGACGCAAGGGGCTTCCCTGAGGTAACGCGGCTGGCAAGTAGAGGGGATGGAATTCACGCATCTGTCGTTTTGTGCGAGGACGTGTCCCCTGGCCTGGCCCTCCCCACGCCCCTTGCTCACATACCACCTCTGGGCGCACAGGGTGGCGGGACGCCAGTCTCCTGAGCACATCCTCCACAAGGGCTTCCTCGTCGGCTGACTTTTGAGGACGGTGGGGAGAACAAGATAAAGCGGTGACAAAGCCAGACTGAGTCATGGAAGCAGGCGGTCACGGGGTGGCACCACTTTAACAGGTGTGCTGCCTACGGAAGGCATGGGCACCGCTCCCTCCGTCCCTTCCTCAGCCTCCCCCTGCTGGGGGCAGCTGGCCGCCACCATGACCAGTGGGAAGGGACGCGTCTCTGGCTGTAACTTGGGGCCCTCCCATGGCCACGGTCAACCCAGTGCTCCACCCAGGACCAGGCATCCCCAGGAATGAGGCCTAGCTGGGTCGGTCCCAAGTCCCCGTTTGCCACCTTCACTGCCCGAGGCCCGGCGCATACCTGCCGCCCAGCTCTCCTGACCGTCTCTCATGCCATCAGGTTTGGGCCTTCTGGAGGGGCCTGCCTGGCCCCTGCGGTGTGTCTGGTGTCTAGCCTCACACTGGTCAGTCTGTCTAAGGCAGGTTTCCCCCAGTTGGTCGAGGGCTAGTTCCATAGACCAGGTCTAGAGCCACCCTTATCCTGCTCCCCTGTGCTTGGCTCCTGTTTTGACTTATCGGAAATGCTATGAAGTATTGTAAGGGACTGGTACCCTCTGTATGGCCACGTGTCACCCTCTTCCCGTGCCCCTGCTTGGAGCCACTGACCCAAGAAGATGCATGGGCATTGTGGCTGGTCTCTCAGGAATCTGAAAATACTGAGTAGAGAAGAAACACCTGGGCTTAGTCAGGAAGCGCCTGGTTTCTGTGAAGACGAGGCGGGTGGTATTGGTGGCTGTGAGCATCTGGCCGCGTGTGGCTCTGGGAAAACCTCCCAGGTCCTCGCCTCACCTCATCCGCAGCCCAGATGCCCGGCACGACTCGGAGGTCTGGGCAAAGTGTGTGAGAATCTGCTGCCGTCTGGAAGTTTGGTTTCATGGAGCTGATGTCTTCAGCACTCATCCTGAATGAAGCTCATGGAAAACTCTGGAAGGAAAATCCTAGGATTCTTCCTCCAAGGATCCTAGTAAACATGTACAAATCAAATGCCTCAAGTAAAATGAATGCCCTGAATTAGTTGCCACAATTTAAAAGTAAAAGCATTTCAGGGCACCTGGGTGGCTCAGTTGGTTAAGGCACCTGAGCCTGCCTTTGGCTCAGGTCATGATCCTGGGGTCCTGGGATTGCAACCTGCATTGGACTCCTAGCTCAGCGGGGAGTCTGCTCAGCCGGGAGCCTGTCCCCTGGCTCATGCTCTCTCTCGATCAGCCAAATAAATAAATTCAATATTTTAAACAATAAGTAAAAGTAAAAATATTTCACATAAAAATCTGGAATTTTGTCTTCTGTTGAAAAATTGGAAAACCCGGAAAGACTAGAGCTAATGCTCTCACGTGGAAAAATCTGGCAGGAAATGGGGGGTCCTACTCCTGACTCATTCTGGATCCTTCTCACCATGGCCTGTTTTCCTTACACCCAGCTCCCTTCCCTCATTTCTGTCTCCTTCCACGGGTATATCAAGGCTTTATAAATGTTGTTTTGTTTGGGGGAATCTTACATTCTTTTATTGTAATAATGCAAATCTGTTTTATGTACAAGGATTGGTTCTATCAGATAAAGTTTTTCCCTCCCATGTAGTCCATTTATCAAAGTAAGTCCCATAATTCAAGAGAGCCTTCACACTTGTGCTGCTCTCATTGATTCGCAGAACCACATGAACCACACAACGGCCATCTGAGGGCTCTGAGAAGTCCAGTGACTTCCCAAAGCATAATGGTCCCCACATGATACAGTGGGCGCCTTCCCGGGCAGTCTCTGTGCCCTGGGGTGGGCCTGGGGCTGATGCTTTGGTGCCCTATCAAAGCGCTGGGCAGGTCTCAGCGAGCTGGCAGATGAACACTCTGTGATGTCGGGGAAGCTGACTGTTTGACTCACAGAAGAGGCAGAGACAGAAGAAGATCAGATGATGAACTTCAAACTAGGGCCAGTGAGTCAGCATCCGGCCCCCAACCTTGCCCCCGGCCTGGGTGTCCCCTCACAGGCCTGGCTGAGGCTGCCATCCTCAGCGTTGGCGTAATCGAAACCTCCACCCAGGGCCCCTGACCGTGGGTCGCAGCACCCCCGTGGGTCCCCTGCCCTGCTTAGGCAGGAGTGCTGACTCAGACGGCCACGCCAGCACCCCAAGCCGCTCCAGAAAACGGCCTGACCTGTCCAGTTCTTTTCTGCCAGCTGGGATTGCTTGGGGATGGCTCCCTGGAGCGCGCTGCTGATTCTGAGTCCGATTCTGAGCTCAGCGAACAAAATGGGGGGTGAGGGGGGAGTGCTGCTATCAGCGGGAATGCCTGCCACCGTGGGAAAGGAAGGAGGTGACATCCTGCCTGTAGTCGGTGGGTCGGGTCCTGGGGTTGAGGGGAGCCCACGAGAGGGAACTGGACCCTCCAGTCTGAAGGGGAAACTGAGGTATGAACGAAATAGATGGTATCACCCCTTGGTTGTGTTCTGTCCAAGCCAGCCTCAGCATGCCTGCCCCTTTCCATGGCCTCCTCGGAAGTAGCCATATTGGTGTCACAGGACCCCCAGCCCCCCGGGCTCAGGACTGTGTCGGGGGAAAGGAGTCCCAGTCTGGAGGCTGCCTCGCCAGCTGCTGAGGTGGCCCATTGGGAATAGGAACTGCACCAATGAGATCCTCTTGCGGAAGGTGAATAGGAGGCAGAGAGCAGGGCCGCTGGCTGAGTAAAACCAGTAACAACAGAGGTCGTAGGATCAACACACAAGCAGAGAGAAAAACGAGCTGAGTGGGGCTCATGACGCAACAACCCCCAGTCCCCGCAGCCGCCACACCAGCCGAGTGTGGGAGCGCATGAGCGTGCTTGCTGGTTTGTCACTAATCGGTGACCATAATCCTCTGAATTTGTTTCTGGCCGAAGGGATTTCTCCTGTGTCCAGGGCCTGGGCCTTTTGGGCTCTTAGCCACCAGCTGAGGACGTCAGGGTGGGCTCCTGGAGACACCGCTGGCCACATCGTGGCAGGGGCTTTGTGAAAGCCGTAGTTCTGTCTTCAGTTAGAACTTGTGCAGTACTCACTCCTGGGCCACCGTGCATGGGGCATGGCAGCCTCCCTGGGGACGGGGCCTTCAGAAATGTGTGTGAATCTGTCAGGAGAGGCAGCTGGCTTTAGCTTTTTTTTTTTTTTTTTTAAGATTTTATTTATTTATGTATTTATTTATTTATTTGAGAGAGAGGGAGGGAGAAAGAGCACAATAGGGGCAAGGTCAGAGGGACAAGGGGAGAAGCAGACTCCCCGCTGAGCACAGAGCCCTACACGGGGCTTGAGCCCAGGACCCTTAGATCTTGATCTGAGCCATAGGGAGGTGCCTAACCGACTGAGCCATCCAGGCGCCTCTAGCCTTTTGTTAATTCAATAAATACGGACGATGAGGAGGTAAAAGCCTGGGTTTGCCAACCACACTGCCTGTGTTTGAATCCCGGCTCAACCATGTTCTAGTTGGTGACTTTGGTGTGAGGGCACATCACAGGGCTGTTGTGAGGGATAAACATGAGCCCTGAGAATGGGTCCTGGCGTCCTGTGAGTGCAGCTAAACATCAGGCCTTGTGCCAGGTAGAAGGGAAAATGTAGACTCGCCCCCGTCCTGGCAGGCTCTAGAATTCGGGGCCACTGAGGGCCTGGGCCCACCTTGGTCTTCCCTGCTGTGGGAAAGCCGGTCTTTTCTGGGCCCAATCTCAGCCAGCCTTGGTGAGACTGACAACCGCCCCCACACGTCTCGGCCTGCCTCCGCCCTTCTGTGCAACCCCGGCTGACTGGCAGAGCTTGTGCCCAGGGGGGAGCAGTCAGGGCTGGGAGCCAGGAAGACCGCTGTGCTCGGGGTGGGTGGAGGCACGGGGTTGGAGGGGGGAGGCCCGGCCCGAGCAGTTGTCCTGGGATGCCCCTACTGAGCAGCTGCTGTGGCAGACATTTCCTAGGGCTGCTGCCCTAAATCACAACAACACAACTGTCTTCTCTCACGGCTCCTGAGGCTGGAGTCCAAAATCAAGGTGTAAGCTGGACCATACTTCTTCCAAAGCAGGTGGAGCCTTTTCTAGCTTCTTCCAGCTTCTGGTAGCTTCCAGCTTTTCCTGGCTTGGGACAGTATCACTGTGATCTCCGCCCCAGTCTTCCCATGGCTTTTCTCTGTGGGTATCTCCATGTTATCTGTGTGTCCAAATTTCCCATGAGGACCCCAGGCATATCGGATCTGGGGCCCACCCTGACCCAGCAAGACCCATCTTAACTTGCTTATACCTGCCAAGACCCTAATTCCAAAGAAGTTCCCACTCACAAGTTCCAGGTAGATATGAATTGGGGGCGGGAGCACTAATCAGCCCAGTAAAATTTCTTAGCCATCACCTAACCGAATGAGTTCTTTCTCCCATTTTACAGATGAGAAACTCTAAAAGGTCCCTCTGACCGACTGAGCCCTCCTGGGGTCCAGACACCGCAGCGCTGGAAGAGGGACAGAAGACGCAGAAGGGAGCAGCAATAGGAAATTCTTTCTCCGGGCAATGCCAAGGCTGCTTATCAGTGCGGATGGACTTCAGCCTCCCAGCCCTGCTCCTCTCATTCTCCAGCCCAACATGCTCAGCCCCTCCCAGCAGCAGGCCGGAAGCAGCTTAGCCGCATGCTTGCAGAGGCCTGCTCTCTGCTGACCTGGTCAGAATAAGCCAGTGGCAGCTCGGGAAGAAAAGCAGTGGCTGGAACAAGCTGGAAAGAATGTTTATCTGGGGTCAACAGAGGATAAAGGGCTGATGCCCGTAGCCAGAGGCCCACTCATTTAAGGGCCCTCATCTCCTCTGAGATGCGGGGCACTCTCCTGTGTGTGGTGATCAGAGGCTTGCAGTGGGGTGGGGGGTGCGGCCGGGGGGTTGGGGGAGAGCCAACCCTGTTGCTTGTCTTGGGGACTTCCCGATTCAGATCACGGGGTTATCTTCAGCAGGACATGGAGGGTCCTCAGAGACACCCAGCCTACCTGTATCAAATAAGTGTTAGGTCTGCTACCAGACTCCCTCCCTCTGAATCCTCCCTAACCCAGCACCCCACGTAGCCACTATTAATCAGCTGGAGTGGGCACAAGAGTTGAAAACTGCCCTGTGCTTCTAGCTCTAGACCCAGGACTTAGTGTCTTGATGATATCTCCCTGAGGGGCGGAAGATGATCGTGCAGGTCCCAGGGCCCAGGGAGAGGCAGATCAGAACGGGCTCTCCCAGTCCAGATCCTAGGCACTTTGGGGGAGGCACTCAGACTTTTCTCACAGGGCTCACACCCAACCCATCCCGTCTTCCCACTCCTGTGAATTAGTCCCACCTGCTGCCAAGAGCCAGGATTCCCCGCTGCTGTGATTGTCGGCCTGGCACGGGTCCCCCAGCTCGGCAGCTGCAGGACCCACCCTGTCCCCAGGCTGACTGGTCTGTGAGATTGGAAAGCTTTGAAAGACAGGTAGGAGTTTGCCTGCTCCAGAAAGGTTGAGGAGGGAATTCTGGGCAGAAGAAACAGTGTGCATGGAGGGCCAGACAGGGCTGAGTGGAGAAGGGGGTCGGGGGAAGGCTGAAGAGGACGGGAGGTGGCAGGGACATGCATGCGCTCGCGTGCGCACACACACACACACACACACACACACACAAACGCACAGAAGCCATTGTCCACAGGACCTGGGTTCTAGTCTTTGCTAAGTCCCTCTTTGCAGCTGGGCCCTGCCCTCTGGGCCTTGCTTTCCTCATCTGAACAGTAGGGAGGCAGGGCCAGGTGCTCCCTACAGGCCATTCCTGCCTTGCAAGGGGGCTCCAGTACCCTTGTCACAGTCCTCACCGGTGGAGGAGACAAGATGCTGATCCTCAGAGAACCCCCCAGCCCTGGGCCGAGAGCTAGCCCAGCTGTCCCCAGGCCTCTGAGCAGCCCCATCCAGGACTGCGGAAGGGAGAAATACACTACGTCCTTTTCACCTCTGTGCTCCGGGGCAGGAGGCAGCCGGCAAAGGGTATTAGCCGCTGCTTACTGCTCCGACCCTGGGTGAGTCACTTACCCTCCCTGAGCCCTCCCTTCCGTACCACACAACAGGCCACTAGCCAGGGACCTGAGGCCTCGGCAGCTGGTGGGGTGGTGCGGGCCGGCCAGTGCCTGCACAGCCTAGGAATGTGTTTACTTCCCCCGGTGCTGGGAGGAAACCGAGCAGGGCCCCTGCTGGATTCCTTCCCAGCCAGGCCGGCAGGCCTCTCCGCCTCCTTCCTGGGTTGGCCACATTGTTTTAGGGAGCCCCTCCTAGCAGCCGCTTTGGGGGCTTTCCGCCTTACTCCCTCCCTTCACAGATACAAGCCCGACCCAGCTGGGGCTGCCCACTGGTGTCAGGTCCTCGGCCCGGAACCAGGATCCTGCTGTCCCCCCAGCTCTGTGTCTAGCCACTGAGGGGCCCTGACAAGTCCCTTGCCTTCTCTGGCCTCAGTTTCCCCTTTTCTAGGTTGCAGGGACCCTTCTGTCTCAGGACTCAGAGCCTCCATGTGGTCTCCTGGAAGGTGGGGTAACCGCATGGCCACAGGCGCCGGCTATGGTCCATTCACCCCGATTTCAGTGTCGGGATGTGCTGGGCCCTGTTCTAGGTGCAGCTGACCCAGCCGCGACCGACACAGAGACAATCCCTGGCCTCACTGGGCAGCCGGATGGGTGTTGGACAAACGCCTCATTCTAAACCGTGACGTGTGCTGAAGAGACTTCCTATGAATGAACTCTCCGAGAGGGAAGAGATCAGGAGTCAGGGGAGTCCTCACCCGGGAGGTGACTTTTCAGCTGAGATAGGGAAGAGCTCGTGCCAGTGTCACCAAGAAAGGGGCAGGGAGGCGTGTCCCAGGTCTGCCTGAAGGAATGAGGACAAAACACTGGGTGGGGAGCATGGGGTCAAGAAGCTGACTCCACCATGAGCACCCAAGAGACCTTAGAAAGGGCCCTTAACCTCCCTGAGGTTAATTGTCGTCATCTGCAAATTAGCAAAAATAATATTTAACTGGCAAGAGACATGTGAGAACGTAGTCACTTAGCGCCCCCTGTTTATTTCACGACCTTGTGAAGAATAGACCTTCAATAATAATGGTCAGCAAAGCATCTGGGTGTACTCGGGGCCTAGATGATTGATATCTACTGGTCTCATTATAATTTACGACCATGTCCTCTTTCTTTATTCTTCTGCTCTTTTTTTTTTTTTTTTAAGATTTTACTTATTTATTTGACAGACAGAGATCACAAGGAGGCAGAGAGGCAGGCAGAGAGAGAGAGAAAAAAGCAGGCTCCCTGCTTAGCAGAGAGCCCGATGTGGGGATCGATCCCAGGACCCTGAGATCATGACCTGAGCCAAAGGCAGAGGCTTAACCTGCTGAGCCAGCCAGGCGCCCCTGCTCTTTTTTTTTTTTTTTTTAAACTTTTATTTTCAGGTAATCTCTACACCCAACTTGAACTTGGGGGCTTGAACTCGCCGCCCTGAAATCGAGACTCACACACTTCACTGACTGAGTCAGCCAGGTCCCCCATCCTGCTCCTCGTTGTACTTTGCATTTTCATGTTACATTTTAGGTATTCCTTTAAATTTCTGTAAAGGGGATATTATTATTACTATCCCAAGTATGGCTGCTACTATCAAGTGTATAAGCTGCTCAGCAAATGTTAGAACTTCTTATCACAAATTCCAAGTATCTCCAGCTGCACTGATCTAAAATATACTGCATCATAGGATCGAAAGCACCTTGCAAATCCAAAGCCTCACCTGTGTGCCTGGGCACTGTGGACATGGGCATCTTTTCCCACGGGGCTCTGGGAAATGGCATGAGGAATGCGCTGAAAGTGGGCAGGCCCTGTGAGGAAGGAAGAGAACTGGAGGACAGAAGTTCTGGGAGCCCGTGAGCACCATCAGCAGGACACTGGCTGGCCTTTCTGAGGGAGAGAACTTGGTGGAATGCAGATGGGATGAATGAAGATGAGTAAGAATTTTCTAGCACATTCCTAAGAATTCTACTCCAGAGAGAAGAAATGACCGTGAGACGTAGCAGTTGTGTGAGCTATACAAGTATCCTTTAAGCAACGCTTCGGAGAGAATTCCGTATATTTGGGGGATGGTGGTAAGTGACATGGGAAAGTCTGAAGAGATAACGTCATCGACGAGGATTAGATTTGACTACAGGAAACGTAAGTACAAAACAATAATGGCTTCCACAACATGGATGCTTATTATCCCTCCAAAAAAGTACCAAGATGGGTGGTCCGGGGCTTCTTAGTGGCTCTCTAAATCTTTCTGGTTCACATCCACCTTCCCTATGGAATGGCCCTATCCCTCATGGGACAAAATGGTGGCCATCATACCCACATTCCAGGAAGATGGAAGATAGGACAGAGTCAGACAGATGAAAGGACGGGGCACTTGGCTGGCTCAGTTGGTGGAGCGTGAGAATCTTGGTCTTGGAATCGTGAGTTTGAGCCCTACATTGTGTGTAGAGATTATTTAAAAAAAAAAA
>NC_081568.1:40757245-40916236 GCF_022355385.1 Mustela nigripes | reverse complement strand
AAAAAAAAAAAAAAAAGAAGCTCCCAGGTGATACTGCATCCCGTTGGCCAGGACTAAGTCACATGGCCATGCCTAGTGGCAAAGGAGGATAGGAAATGTCGTCTTCATGTAGGTAGCTACCATTCAAGCTAGTAAGTCCGTCTTTGTGGAAGGGGAGAATGGAAAAATTAGCATGATATTTCTGATCTCTTTCTGCTCTAAAAGTTCAGTAGTTTGTGGTTCTTGACCCTCTATCACTGTGGCAAGGTCTGAACCCTTGCTCTCTCTCTCTCTCTTTTTTCTTTGTTAAGATTTTATTTATTTGACAGAAAGAGACACAGCAAGAGAGGGAACACAAGCAGGGGAGCTGCAGATGGAGGAGGCAGAGCCAAGCTCTCTCCTGAGCAGGGAGCCCAATGCGGGGCCTGAACCCAGGACCCTGGAGTCACGACCTGAGCTGAAAGCAGATGCTTAATGACCGAGCCACCCAGGAACCCCTGAACCCTTGCTCTTGATCTAAAGTGGGTATCTGAGTGGCATGGGACACACCGAGATTGCCGAGGGAAGCCGGGGAAGGCTTGCAGGGTTGCCTGATGTGAGAGGGGACAGCCTCTCTGTTCTTCAGCATGATTGAACGCCACCCTGATATTTGGAAGCTTCTCACTGGGAATCTGTGAGCTCAGCAACCTACAACATTGCCTTTCCCTGGGGCAATGAAATGTTCTGTCATTGACTTTCATAGGTTGGGAACCTATGAAAAGCACACTTGAAGGATATTTCCACATCTATGCAAAAATGGAGGTGAAGCTGTTGTCTGCTATGCTGGCAAATGTTCTGGATTGAACTCTTACAAGGACATCCATTCTGGAATTCAGAATCAGGAAAATACTTATCTCCAGCTGAGCTCCTGTGGTTTTCTTTCTCTGCTAACAAAGTGGCCCTCTGTTGTGTTTGCGCTCTCAGCAGTATGACTCCTTGTCCTATGGTAACATCACTTGCTTTTCTTTGGCTTTCAAGTTCTTCTGGTTGGGCTAATTCCACCCCTTCTCCTCTTAGGGGGAGGGCTCCATACCCAGGCCTGCCAAATAGAGTCACGATGATTGTTTCCTGGATTGGCTCTTGGGGAAGCCTGGCTTCTGAAATGGGGCTACTGCTGAAATTACTGAGGGGTAGAGGGGTGGGGGATATCATTTTTTCCCATGCAAGGTACAAAACAAGATGTATATCTGAAGTTGATGGTAACCATTTTTTTTTTTTGATGGTGAGCATTTTTATTTTATTTTATTTTACTTACTTACTTAATTGATTTTTGAGTAAGCTCTGTCCCCAACGTGGAGCTTGAACTCACAAGAGTTGTATGTTCCACTGACTGAACACACCAGGCATCACCCTCTTTAAAAAAAACTCTCCTCCTCCTTCTTCTTCTTCAATTTGCTGGTGAGCATCTTTGCACCCTGTAGAATGAGCTTGCTTGAGAATAAGGCAAAAAGGCCAACACTGACGATGGCAGAACAGGGATGGAAAGTGTGACATGTGCCCGATGACATGGTCTGAGCTTCTGGATCCAGCCATCCCAGAATTTCCCAGCATATGCGTCAATGTTATCTTTTTGGCTCAAGACAGTTGGAGCTCGGTCCCCATCAACTGCTGATGGAAGAGTCCCCCATAATACACTAACCGAGATGTAATTCTCCCTGGAAGGGGAGATAAGAATTTTGCTGAGGAATGCAAAATCATCCCTGGTGTGATACACTTGCTGCTCCGTTTCTTTCCCAGGAAACATGTTGGGACCTTAATGCACATGCCCGCTGGGGTGGTGGTGTCTGCAAAAGCGGTTGCCAGGGACTCTTCTCACCTCTGTGCGTGCATGACAGTCCTCCCACTGTGCAGTGAAGTCTGTTTTTCCTTCCCTTCATTTGTGAAGCTTGGCTTGCTGTATGACTTGCTTTGACCAGCAGAATGGGGCTTCAGGGACCCTGGGCTCGTTCCAACCTTGGGTCTTAAAAGGTTTGCAGCTTCTGCTTTTGCTCTCTCAGACCCTGAGGTGCCATGGAAAGAAGTGTGGCCATGCTACTGGAGGGAGCATATGAGAGAAAAGGCCAGCACAGCCTCTGGATAATTCCAGTCACCACACGGAAAGCACCAAGCATGTGAGGGAAGCCATGTTGGACATCCTACTCCCAGCCACACAGAGCACAGGGGGCAAAGTGTGCCAATTTCCTGATCACATTACCTGGGCCTTTGGATCCAGCCATGCCTGAAGCCAGCCCAGCTGGAAGCAGCTGAAGCCAGCTACCTGAGGGCCAGCACCATGTGGAGCAGAAAAACTACCCAAATGAGCCTGGCCAACCCACAGAATCATGAGAAATACTGAATTGCTGTTTTAAGCTACTAAGTTTTGTTCTGTTTTGTTTTAAGATTTATGTATTTATTTGAGAGAGTGTGGGCTCATGCTTGCACAAGTAGGGTGAGGGGCAGAGGGAGAGAATCTTCAAGCAGACTCTCTGCTGAGTGTAGAGCTGGTCTCCAGGCTTGATCCCATGACCCATGAGATCATGACCTGGGCTGAAACCAAGAATCCAGATCCTAAAGGACTGAGCCACCCATGCACCCCTTAAGCCTCTAAGTTCTGAGTTGGTTTGTTCTACAGCAAGAGCTGACTGATCTCCCCCACCTTGAGCAACTTTGGAATGTCTGGATGTGTCACTGGGTAGCTTATTTGAGTTCCAGGAACTTATCCGCTCATTGAGAAATGCTGTTGGGATGTGCCGGGACCGAGGGTCAGAAGAGCAGAGCATGAGGACTGAGAATCTAGCACAATGAGGGGCGGCACTTGCTTCAGCCCTGCAGAGTCTGGGTGGCAGGGAACTCACCTCGAGGAAGAGAAAGCTCAAAGCCACATTTCGATCCGGGAGCCCACGCGTTGGTGAATGACTGACATCCTTTGGGATGAAGTTGTTCCAAAGTCCTCCAGCCCAGCAGCCTTCAGCAGAGCCTGGTGGTCCTGGCAGCCCAGGCGGTGCTGGCTGAGCTGGCACGGAGTAGGGACAAGTGGGTGGAGAGAGACAGTGCAGTGGAAACGTCTCCCCCGAGGCAGGCTGGGCCCAGGGCAACTACAGATCTTTGGGTCCTTACAAGGTTAGAAGGCCCGGGGCCTGGAGAAGCAGCAAGGGTAATGATTTTGAGGCTCCTACCCTCCTTTCTGGGGGCAGGATTTTTAACCTAAACCAAACTTTCAGGAAGTGGACTGGAGGAAGCAGTGGGTCATAGATGCCTGAGAGTGGGGACTAGCTCACAGAACGCGCCCCCGTCCCCCCCCCGCCTGTGCCACCTGCTCATTGCTGGGCAGGGCCCAACGTGTTGTGAACGTGTGTGTGACTTAATACAGGCGAGTTGTGAACGTGGGCACTTGTGGGAGCTGTGTGAACACGGGTGTGTGTTTGTGTGTGTTTGAGAGTGAATGTGAGAGCTGAGTGTATATACCAGTGTGAGTATGAACGTGCTGGTGAGAGTGCAAGCTGGGTGTGCATTCACGTGTGTGGGTGTGTTCGTGTGAAAGTGTGATCAGGAAGCGTGTGTTAGTGTGTACCTGGATGCGCTCCTGGGTGCACATCTGAGCTGTGAGAATGTGTGTCAGTGTGTCTGAGTGTGCAGGCATGGGCATGAGAACGGGAGTGTGTGTGCCTGTTGAGTCTGTCCTCTCACAGCACCCGCAGGATCTTAAGAAAAGGAAGCAAAGACCTGCAGGGTGCCGGTGCTCCCGGGGCGAGCGCAAGCCCCAGGAGGCACGGTCACCCCGCCCACGGGTGACCAGGCGGGGCTGCCCTCCCTGGCCTTTCCATTGGCCCCTCCCGGGTGTGGTCCCAGCTGGGCATTTCTGCCTCGCCCCTGGACTGCCCACCCGAAGGCTGCCCTGGGAGGGCAGAGTGTGGGGGTGTGGGCCGCCGGCCCGGAACCAAGAACATGCTGCTGTGCAGGAGGCACTTGTGAAACTTTTTCCTGACAGCAGTGAAGCTGAAAATCCCCAGGCCTCCGCCTTCGCAGATTGCCAAGGTCACCGACTCCCTTTGGCTCGGAGCCCGCTCTCTGTCGCCCTCTTCTGGCCGTCTGTGGCGGCAGATGCTGCGGGAAGCCCCCATCCTCATGCAAAAGGCAGCTCTGCCCGCCCCGACCCCCCACCCCGTGTCCCCAGCGCCCCGGGGCGCACAGAGAGGGTAGGCAGGCCGGACACTCCCCAAGTCCTGGGATCTGGTTCACTGTCTCCTGGATGGCACCTGCGACACTCAGTAGATGCCCCACGTTGGGGGTAGGGGGGCGGATATCGAGGCAATGAATGCATAGATTGGGTCAGGAGTGAAAGAACAAACTGAGGCCCAGAAAGGAGAACTCAGTTAGCTAGTGGCATATGCGGGATTCATCCTGAACCCTCCATGTGATGGGGGCAGGGCTTCCGCCTCAGCTTCACGGTGGAGCAAGTCTTGGCCTTTTCCTGCTTCGCATGAGCCAGACTTTCCCATTTGACTGGGCTGCCCCAGGAGAAATAGGCTGTCCCCAAATTGGGGCAGCCGGGCTAATGGAAGCTGAGGGGGCAGGCGGCCAGGGCCTGGAACTCGGCCTGCCTCGCTGGGCACTCTGCCAGGCACCCTGCAGGATTGTGCTGAGCTGGCCCATGCCTGGGGGTGGGGAGATGACAGGGACACAGACACACCTGGAGCCAGAAAGGGTGGAGGGGTGGCCCAGACACCTCCACTCCACCCCCTGCCTCCACCATGGTGTCACTGTCCCTCGGGGACACTGAGGGCACTGAGTTTCCCAGGGTCCAGGCTGCCCAGACTCTTTCCCTGGCCCCTGGAGCTCATCCCTAGTCCGGCTAGTTCTCTCCGGTGGCCCCCGAGCTGCTCCCCTGCCCTTGGGTGATAGAGGCCACCTGATTCCAGCCCTGGGGCTCCCAGACAGTGATAGCTTGCCCCCTCTCCTCTAGTTACTTAGTGTAGAAGAGGGGAACACACACAAAAGCAGAAAGAAAACGAAATTACTTGAGATACTGCTCTAGTGATCGGCCCCTCCCCAAGTAGACTCCGTAGCTCCGCCTTCGCCTGAGTCTGGACTGATGCCTCCCCTGCTGCTTTCTCCAGAACTGAACACCTCCCCTACTGCTCTGTGTGGCCTCACCCAGTCCACCTGCAGCTCTCCCTCCAGCCCCAGGGGAGGCCTCGTGTCCCACCCTCTCCCCTCACTGTACCTGCCTCAACAGCTCAGAAGCAGGCAGCAGGCGCCAAGACTCCATTTCCAAATGAGGTGGCAGGGTCGGCCACTCCCCTGCTCGAAGACCTTCTATGGTCTATGGCTCCCAGGCAGACAAGAGAAGGCCCAGATGGTTTAGTCTGGCATTCGAGGACCCGTATCATCTGTCTAACTCCACCCCCACCATCATTCTTCCACATTGTAAGTCCCCTGGAAGGGTGGGCTTCTTTCTGGAAGGCCAGCCTCCTCTGATGGCTGGTAAGGTAAGTGAGAATAGGAACTATGTCCATCTTATCTCTGTATCCCCAGGGTCTGGCTCAGAGCAGGCTCTTAGTAAATGTTCACCAAAAGGAACTGAATAGGTTCAAGCAAATCAGTTCGCTCACCAACAGCAAGAAGCGTTTTTGAGCAGTATTTATGTCCAGGTGTCATGCTGTTTGCATCACAAGGATTCCTCACTTCGTCCTCACAACGATGGTCGAAGGTTCTGCTGCTACAATGCCCATTTTCCAGATGAAAGAACTGAGGCCCAGAGGTACTAAGTGATTTGCTCAAAGTCCAATGCAGCATCCTGCCCCAGCCCATGGCCTTCCCACTCTCCTAGACGATAGGGTTTGCCTGCTCCTGTCCTGTGAGCCCATGGGCTGTCTGCTGCCTTTCCTATTGCTTTTTCCCACCCTTCTCCATCTGGGCCCAATGGCCTTCTGTTCTGCTCTCACTTCAGGCTCCTTCCGGGACCTGAGCAGTGCCTGGCAAGGCTCTGTCTGGTCTCAATTTGCCTGGCGGTGACCGAGCCTGGAGTGTGTGGGTTCTTTAGTAAACAGGAACACACCTGCTCTTTCGTGTGTCTAATTGAGATTCAACAGGTCTATTTTAGGTCCTGAGACTCAGGTTCCCGACGTGAGCTTGAACCCGATGCAGCCTTGGTGAGGCTGGCCTTGGAACTGGGGCCCACGGACAATCGCTCTCACTCTGTGGCTTTGAGCAAAGGTGCTGAGTTTTGCTGGGCCTCAGTTGCCCCATCTGGACAATGGGCATGAGAATATCGACCTCACGGTATCAGTGGGAGGATTAAACATGAGCTAGCAGGGGAAGGGACTCCCTAGAAATGGCAGAGCTGCTAATGGTAGGTGAGGATCCAATGGACCGGGGTCATCAGTGCCTGGTTTGAAGGCTGTGAAGGGGAAAGGGAGGATGAATGGTGCCGGGGCCAGGCAAGGCTCTCCAGTGAGGATATGTGCAGTGGGGGTGGAGGGGGACAGGAGGAACATGGGCTTGTGAAGTTAGGCAGGGCCCCTGCTGAAGCTGCTGGGGATCCCACAAGAGCTGCTGAGTCCCCTCTTCCTCGTTATGCTTCTCTTTTTGTTAAGTCTTAATTGCTCTTTCTGCTTACAAAAGCAGTCTCTGCTCACTGTGTGAAGTTCAAACACCACCAAACTGTATCATGTAGGAGGTAGACAGTTTCCCAGATTCATGTGCCCCAGATGTAACCGCTGTTGACATTTCCATGGATGTTCTTCCAGATTTTTGATGACTAGATGCATATTTTGTAATTAAAGGAGCATGTTCCTTGAAGAGGATTGAAAGCAAAGCAGAATATATAATATGTACTCCCTCCTACACCCTCCTCAGACCCAACCAGTATTAACAGCTTTGGAGGGATCTCCTTGCACTTTTTTTTTTTTTTAAGATTTTATTTATTTATTTGACAGACAGAGATCTCAAGTTGGGGGAGAGGCAGGCAGAGAGAGAGAGAGAGAGAGAGAGAGAGAGAGGAGGAAGCAGGCTCCCTGCTGAGCAGAAAGCCCAATGTGGGGCTCCATCCCAGAACCCTGGGATCATGACCTGAGCCAAAGGTAGAGGCTTTAACGCACTGAGCCACCCAGGCGCCCCATCTCCTTGCACTTTTAATATGCCCCGTGGTCCACAAGCAGGCATAAATGAGGAGGTAGAACAATGATTACAGACACCAGTGAAACAAAGCTGTGCTCGGTAAAATACGTCAGTGAGGGCTTGCGATCATTCTATACACACATAAAGAGAGTTGTTGCTCCCTCCCACAAAAATGGAATCACACTGTGCATATACTGCCCTGTCTGGTTTGGGAGGCAGGATTATGTGGAAAGATTAGTCACAGGGATCCCGAAATTTACATGAAATTTACACTGGAGATGGGAAGTCTTGCATTTAGATGAAAAGAACTGTTTGCGTAAGTGTAGGACAAGAGAAACCTACATTCCCAGGCTGAGTCACAGCCGCCTGTGGGACGTGGCTGCAGCCCAGGCTTGCACGAGTAGATGCTGAGCTTTCAGAAAGAGGGAGGTGATGGGGGCTGTGTAGCCTGGGCCTGTCCTCTGTCCGCCTGAGGCTTCCCTTCCCTTAAAGGCTTTTGTAGCCCTCACCATGGTCCATCCAGTGACCTATATGGTGTCTTCTCTCGTGAAAAGTCTGAAACTTCTCCCTTCCATGTCTTATTTCCCACCTCCCTGGAGCTCCCATGTCCTCTCTGCTTCAGTGAAGGCAACAAAGTCTGCCTATTTGCTCAAGCCATCCCCAGGAGGGTGGGTGGGGGGAATGCTGCTCTCTGACCTTCCCTCCCCTCCCACCTCAGATCCCTCTGCAGTCCTATGGGCCTTTGCTCCCATACCCATCTCTCCCCACCTCCTTCCTCTCCTGCTGTCTCCACCCTGACATCTGACAGTCCAGTAGCCACCCCAGAGCCAGAACCGAGATTTAAAGTCGACTCTGATCTTTTCGAATAGGTATTGTGATGAATGGAATGGTGGTATCACAAAAGCTACGTTCAGATCTGTTCTTAGAATCTGTAAACATGGGGCGCCTGGTGGGCTCAGTTGGTTAAGCATCTGCCTTCGGATCGGGTCATGATCCCAGGTCCTGGGATTGAGCCCCGCATGGAGCCCTGCATCAGGCTCCTTGCTCTGAGGGGAGCCTGGTTCTCCCTCTCCCTCTGCCCCTTACTTTACCTGTATACTCTCTTTCAAATAAACAAATAAAATCTTAAAAAAAAAATCTGTGAATAGGAACTTATTCAAAAAAAGGGGTTTTGCAGATGTGATTAAGTTAGGATCTTTTTTTTTTTTTTTAAAGATTTTTAAAATTTTGTATTTGACAGAGAGAATGAGCACAAGCAGGGGGAGCAGCAGGCAGAGGGAGAAGCAGACTTCTGTTGAACAGGGAGCCAGATGCAGGGCTCGATCTCGGGACTCTGGGATTGTGACCTGAGCCAAAGACAGACAGCTGACTGACTGAGCCACCCAGTCACCCCCAAGTTAAGGATCTTGAGATGAAGAACTTATCCTGAGTTTTCCGGATGGGCCCTGATTCAGTGATAAATACCCTGACAAGAGACAAGCATGTGCAGCGGAGATTGGACAGAGAAAGAGGAGGAGGCAATATTGGGCAGAGATTGGAGTGATGTGGCCTCTGGCCAAGAAAACCACCAGAAGACAGAAGAAGCAAGGAACAGGAGCTTCTCTAGTGTCTTCAGATGGATCGGGGCTCTGCTGTAGCCTTTATTTCAGATTTCTGGCCTCTGGAACAAGGCGGGAGGACACTTCCATTGCAGTGGGCCTCCTGGTTTGCTGCCACCTGTCACTGCAGGAAGCCAGGTGATACACACCTGTGGTTACAATAGTATAAAATGTAAATGCTGGGGGGGGGTCTTGCTTTGCTTTTCTAGGTAACCCCTGTTCCTAGTTTCTTTTCTATTTTCCTAGGATTTCTTCATAAAGACAGAACTCTGTGAAAGGGGAGGGGCGCCTGGCCGGCTCTGTCCGTGGAACACGTGACTCTGAATCTAGTGCTTAAAAAAAAAAAAAGAAAAAGGAAGTGGGAAAGGGGAATGCATTTTGATCCCTCTCCCCACCTCCCCATTTAAGCATTTAAGAGTGACCTTTCATAATGTATCTGGCTGTGTCACTCACTGCATTTAGGTGCAGTGGCCACACCCCCACCATGCCCCTTGAACCCCATCTCACGCCCCCCCTCCCCTCCAGGCTGCAGCCTTCCTGGTCTCCAGGTGTGAAGATCCCACCTTGTTCTGCCTCAGGGTCTTCACACCCATCCTTGCCCCTGCCTAACCCCTAGGCCCTTCTGTCCCCAGTGTCATCTGACCTCTATTCAAATGTCATGCCCCGCCCCCCACGCCCTCTTTGGCAGTCCTCATCCTGCCACTTCTTATTATACCACTCCATTTCATTTTCTTCCTTGAATTTGTCACAATATAAAATTGACTGTGTTGGCTTTCTTGTTTTTGTCTATCTTCTGCTCTAGACGGGAAGTTCTTGGAGCTGTGATTTGGTGTGTTCACACTTCCATTCTGGGCCCCTGGAGCGATGCTTGCCACATAGTAGGCCCTCCCTAAACATTTGTGAAATACATATATTAACCCTGAAGGCCAACCACTTTCTAGAAACTATGACATTAAGGAAAGGGTTCTTAGAGTCCATGGAACCCCTAACATAATACTTAATATTTTGTGTGGGTGTGCATTATTTTCCATGGAGATGGTTTGACAGCTTTTATTAGATTCTTGAAGGGGTCCTGATCCCAAAGATGTGAAGGGGGTCTTAAAGTCAGGGCTTGATTGTGCAGGAAGAAAAACAAAGTTAAATTCAGCTGCCAAGGTCCACTGGGAGCCCTGGGCATGTTTAGTCTAGAGGATAGAAGCCCAAGGAAGCCAGCTCCATTGTTTGTGAATCTCTGTAGGCAGTGAAGAAGCTTGGAGAAATAAGAATTTCTCCCCAACAAGGGAAGGCCCTTCTGACAGTCAAAGCTGACTTAGGGCTGACTGTTAAAGTAATGAGGTTCTTGACACTGGAGGTATGCAAGCAGATGTGTATACCCTTTTGTCAGAAATTGTTCTGGGATGAGCAGGCCAAGGAAACACACAGTTCTGGGATGCAGGAGTGGCAGATGGCTTGAGTCAGAGGGGAAAGTCTCTAAATTAATGTCGCTGTGGTTCCTTCTAGCCTTCCACAAGCTGGAGTGCAACGGACATGCCCCTGCATATCCCAGAGTGAGCCACCTTAGTGACATCCCTATATTCCATAAGTTGGTGTCCACTGTGCCTGGTCCCATGACCCTGAGAGGGACTGTCTGGATCTGAAATGCAGAGACAGGCCTAGGTGCTCTTTTCACAGCAATGACCTTGGCCTGTATAGGCTGCCAGCCAGGATCACAGGACTGCTGGGGTGTGTTATCCCCTGCAGCCCAGACTGTCCTCCTCTGGGGTTCCTCAAGCTCCTTCAGTCTCCCTCAGGGTCAGCAGCTTTCTTTCAAGCCCTTTCATTTGGGACCAGAGCATTCCATTTCACTTCCTTTGTCTTGATCATCCGATCACCTCCTGCAGCAATTTCGGGGTGACTTTCTGTTGTCTCCATAGGAGAGAAGCAGCTCTCAGGGAGCCAGGGATCCCTTCTCCAAGCAGGATGTAAAATCTCTCTTTGTGGAGCCAAAGGTCATTTTCTTCAGGGCACACCAGAAGGCAGATGATATGGTGCTACAAGAAGGGCTCTTGGCTTCAAGGTCAACAGGATGATGGGGCGCCCCGGTGGCTCAGTGGGGTAAGCCGCTGCCTTCGACTCAGGTCATGATCTCGGGGTCCTGGGATGGAGCCCCGCATTGGGCTCCCTGCTCAGCGGGGAGACTGCTTCTCTCTCTCTGCCTGCCTCTCTGCCTACTTGTGATCTTTCTCTGTCAAATAAATAAATAAATAATCTTAAAAAAAAAAAAAAGTCAACAGGATGCCCTTGGAACCAATAGCATGTTGGGATCTGTAGCAGGGTCAGTCCTGGTGGGCAAAGTCTCCCAGCGCTTTCTTCTCACCGTGAGGCAGCTGGGAGCTGGAAGACCAGATTGGACACTCCTCTCTCCAAGGTTATATAAGAAATGATTGGCCTGGCTGTGGGGCAGGTGCTAGAGGGTCCCAGGTCCTGACCGAGCTCTTTCCTGGCTATGGGGCTCTGTACACATGTCTAATGCTTGAAACCTGTTCTGTGACTGTACTGTAAGGGACCATCACAAACTCACAGATGTGACAACACAGTATAAAACAAATTCACAGGGACCCGCACAGAGTAAGGGCTCAATAAACCAGGCACTATTATTCTTATTATTGTTAGTAATAGTACTCTTTTAATAAGTATTGCTTAAACTCTTTGGGCCTCTGTGAAAGTGAGATGACAACATGCACCTCATTGCAAGGATCAAATGAGGTCATGGAATGGAAAGTGCATTTTGAAATGCAAAATCCGACGTAAATGTGTCACTGATAATTGAGCTAATGGTCAGTGAGAATTAGTAACAGAAGTCCTTCTAAGCAAGGAGGCCTGTCTTTCCAGGGTAGGCCACGAGGGGGCACCGTCTCTCTCTTGCCCCAGTCATGTCCCCTCAGCCTCTCCTCCAGGAGGGACCAGGTCCAGGCTTCCCAGCAGGAAAAGGAGGTGTACACTGTCCTGCCAGAAGAGCCTGAGCTTATAGTCCTTGGGATATGTCACCAGACTTGTTCCCAGGGGTGCCAATTCCGTCTCCTCACAGGATGGAGGCCTGTGGCATTTAGGGATGCGTTAAAAGCTGTTGCTGCTTGAGGGTAGTGTTCAGAAGTGGTCTCAGCACTGACCTTCGGCGAGAGAAGGCGGGATCTCATGCTTCTGTGTGTGTGTGGTGGAGTCTCAACATGGGAGACTCACAACATGGGAGTCCTCTGGTTGCCTTGTTGGCTGCTGTAGACCCCGCGCCCGATGCACATACGGGGTCTCCCAGGGAAGGCCGGCAGAGTTCACTGAGGTGAACAGAGAGGGTCGTCCTTCTGTTGGATACTTGCTGTTACTCCTACGCACCCCCAGCGCCCGGCCACCTCAGCCCACAGTGTGCAACCCTGTCAGGAAGGCCCACCTTAGCTGGCGATAAGTTCCCCAGGGGGTGCTGTGGGAGTTCTAGAAGGACCCACCCCAAGGACAAGGCCAGTGAGCATCTGACTGGGTCCTGTTTCAAAGTGAACAAACTGGGGGTAGGGATGGGGAGAGTGGAGTGCACAGCGACAGGGGCTCACCCTCGGCCTGCCTCTCCCCCCAACTCCCTATGGCTCTCAAGTGGCCACAGGGACATCCGGCTCCTCAGAAGAGGAGGGCAGACGTGCAGGCGCTCCTCCCAGCCTGTGCTGGAGGGCAAAGGAGAGACATGAAGAGGCCGTGTGCGTCTGGGAATTGTCAGGTAACTGGTTGTTTGCCAGGTGGTTGGACTTGTTTTCCCCTCCAAATGTAGCAGAGCTTGGAGGATTGTGCTAAAGGGGAAGCGACTGCATTTAGAACGACGCCAAGTGTTGGCGATGATGCCCAGTACAGCTGGAGTCCGGAGTTCACTCTGAACACTAACACTTCTATGGGGTGTGATTTCCTATTTGACCTGCTCAGTCACACCTTTGGGACTCAAGGGGACAGGTTGCCGCATGGCTAGGCTCCTCGGCTGATGCCTTGGTCCCACCCCAATGGATCTTACCTCATGGGACTCTTTCCTTCCCTAACCGGCCATAGCCGGGTGTTCCTAGACGTGGCATGAAAGCTTCCTGGGGCTTCTGACTGCCCTGATGCGGGTCCTGATTGGTATCTCTGCTGGCCCCTGGAAATGGCTGGCAAAGTGAAGGCACTTGGGGATTATCTCAGCTGGGGTTTCGTTCTGGGCTGAATTGTGTCCTCCCTCACCCAATTCATGTTGAAATCCTAATTCCCAGTAACTCAGAGTATGGTTGTGTTTGGAGAGAGAGTCCTTAGAGGTAACCAAGGTTACATGAGGTCATTGGGCGATCCCTGATCCTATAGGACTGGCTCACAAGAGGAGGAGGTTTAGGCCACAGACACAAAACCGAGTGAGAACACAGAGAGAACACAGCCATTTACAAGCCAGAGAAAGAGAGAGAGTTCTCAACCTTGCTGACACCTTGATTTTAGACTTCTGGCCTCCAGAAGTGTAGGAAAATGTACGTCTCCGGTTTAAGCCCCCGGTCTGTGGTACTTTGGCAACGGGCCAAACAAACTAAAACAGGCTGTTGGGTTCTCCCCTGCCTTCTCCTCCTCCCCCTTCCCCAATGTTCCCAGGAAGAAACAGGACACAAGGCAAAGGTCCATCACTTTATTAGAACCACAGGGCACAGGATGGACCACTTGGGTCTCAGTGAGGGATTGTTTTACCCTCTCCCCCACGGGAAGCCCCAGGCAGACTGCCTGCAGGTAAGACTGCTTGGCGATAAGTTCCTCAGGGGGTGCTGTGCGAGTTCTAGAAGGACCTGCCCCAAGGACAAGGCCAGTGAGCATCTGACTGGGTCCTGTTTCTAAAGTGAACAAACTGGGGGTGTATGGTAGGGATGAGGGGAGTGGAGTGCACAGCAACAGGGGCTCGTCCTCGGCCTGCTTCTCCCACCTCCTCCCTGCGGCTCTCAAGCGGCCACAGGGACATCCGGCTCCACAGAAGAGGAGGGCAGGTTCCCAGGGGCTCCTCAGCCTGTGCTGGTGCCAGGCCCATGGGAGGGAGGGCATGAAGGCCTCAGGTTAAAAGCATAAACACAGACTTGATGTGATTCCAGCTTATTATTAGGTGGGTGACCTGGCAAGTCTCTGAACCTCTCTGTGCCTTGGCTTCCTCGTCTTTGAAGTGGAGTGAGTGATGGCAGCTCCCTTGCTGGGCTGTGGTGAGGACTGAATGAGATGGTGCCTGGGAAATGTCTAACATAGTGCCTGGGAAATTGTAAACGCTGAACAAATGGACGCCATTATTATTATTATTATTATTATTGTTAATATTATTATGGAGAGCAAGTCAGCTGTCTTCGTGGTCAGGCCAGCTCCACTGTATATAGAAGGAGGAGGCAGGGACCTCATCCTTCATTAAGGTCCTCAGTATGGTCTGTTAGGAGAACAGCTAGAGCCCCATGTGAGAGCCGTCTTGTCCTTCGGAGTATGGGGAGCAGACCTGCAGGTGAGCATTCTGGGGCTGTGGCACCCGCCTACCATGAAGGCGGAGCCGCCTACCAGCTCCATGAAAGCACTAGGAAGGGTTTTCGAGAAGGTCTAGTTCAACGGCAGGACCTCGGCCTGTGGCATCGAGTTGTCAGCACTCCTTGTGTCTATTCAGATAGTTTGTTTGTTTGTTTGTTTTGTAGTTTTTGCTTTTGGCTAAGGAATTGCCACAGGCCGCTGAACTTGGAATCAATTCTGGCTCTGCCTTTGGTTGCCTGGGTGACCCTGAGGTGGTCAAGTCACCTCTCAGCCTCACCAACCACACTGACAGCTGTGAGGACAGAGCCAGGCTATAGAAGCCGGACTGAACTCTAAGTGATGGAGGCATCATAGGTAATGAGATGGTGGGTGGGAGACCGCGTTCACGGGCGCAAAGTGCCCGGGGCAAGGGGAATGGGGTGTGTGTGTCTGCTGTGTGTGTCAGAGAGGCTGCGGGGCTCCGGGAAGGAAGTAGAGGCAGGTGTCACCACAAGAGGGCGCTCTGACCTTTTTTTGTCTTGGGGCTTTGATGAAAAAAGTTATTTTCATTTTTTTGTGGTTGCTTTGCAAATTGAGCTAAGACTTATGGGTTTTAGTTTATCTAACTGCTTTAATAAACTACTAAAATAAACTCATGTGTGTTTATTAGTTTATCAATAATGTAGATACCATATACTGTCCCCCATCGCAAGGCATGCTGGGAAGTGGGGTGAGGGACAGGGGTGGGGACAGGAGGAAGCACATACTTTATGGTGACCTGGTTCAACCACGCCTCTTCTGAGTGCCTGCACAGATTTCCCAAGAGTACAGCCATGGTGAGGTTCCCTCATCCAGTCTCATAGGAATGTTATGAAATGGACAAAATGGAAAGAAAAAGCAGCTTAAAGGTCAAGAACACCGTGTGCAAGCCCTCTTACCTCCAGTGCATGGCCTCTGTTTGAGCCTCATCCCAAGCTTGAGCGGAGGTCCCACGGGGACAGCTCGGGTGGGGGGCAGGTGAATCCAGCTGCTAAACCATGACCTCAAGAACAGTATTTCCAGGAATCCCCATCTTAGCATCTAAGGGATTCCTGGGAAAACTGGACCGTGAGGACAAGGTGAGAGAGGGGCCTTCAGCACCAAGGCACTGCCGAGTCCCTAAGGACTGGCGACAGTCTTCTTCTGCGCCCAGCCCCATCTGCAGGAGTCAGTGTGGACGCCATGGGGTGCAAGACCGTCTGATTGCTCCAGCAGGAGCACTGACTGGAACTTCAAGCGCCCTGGAAAGTACCTTTCCTGTAGTCAGAGGCCGTGTTGTTGACCAGAAACCATCTGGTGGCATCCCAGCCCCCCGTATCCCTCCCATGACTGCCGGGACTGTGTATGTTCTGGAGTCACCAGCCAGAGGGAGGGTTTGAGTCTAAACCCTGGGCAGATCAGTTCGCAGTATCCAGCAGATTCCTCCCTGGGGATCTCCAGCAAGTCTCTAGTCTCAGCTTTCCTCAGCTGTCAAATGGGAGAGGAAAGGACCTCCCGGATAAGGTGTGACAGATGCAGTCTGGGACGAGGGATAGGAGTAAGGCCGTCCATGGGATTAGTGGAAACTCCCTAGATCGGTCTTTGTGAAAAGCGACCCAAGATGAAAGGAGAAGACCAGATTTCTTTAGTATGTTCTCTTCCCGCTCTCCCCCCTCCCCAGTTCTAAAATCATATGCGCTGGACTGGGTAAGAACACAAACCTGAAAGCAGGCAGGTTAGGCTATAACCCTGGCTGACACAACCATAATAGCTTTGGGAGAATGGCTTAACTGAGCCTCAGTCTCCTCATCTGTAAAATGGGTCAATAACACTGGCCACCTCCCAAGCTCATAGGGAGGTTAAAGAAGATGGCACTTAGCCTGGTGATTCTCTGCTATTCCTTGCTTGTCGGAAGCCTCTGAGACAGGCCGGTCATTTGTGTAATGTCAGGACTGGCTCAGGCAATAACCTGGAGCCAAGATTAAGCACCCGAAGAATGAGGAGCCTGACTCAAAGCTCAGGACTTTTGTCTTTAGGGACGCAAGTGTTTTTAGGAATTGTCCAATCCACAAATGACGAATGGCTTTCAGTTCTGAATCATTAACAGCAGCTCTCCACGACTTAGTGTCGAGGAGGATTCCAGAGGCGCCTCTGAACTCTTCTAGAAAGGATGCCATGACTGATGGACAGGGTCCACCATGGGCTCGGAAAGAGAAAGCAGAGGCAGGATGTCGCGTACCGGCCCCCGCAGAGTCCCCCAACACCTCAGTTACAGATGGACCCACTGGGGTGCCCAGAGGAGTCAGGATTCGGTCAGAATCATGAAGCCAATCATGGCATGGGTCAGCCTTGAGTCCAGAAACTTCCTCGGCATGAGCGGCCGGCGGTGGCACAGAAACTGGAAACGCTTCTATCCTTCCCGATATCCCCAAGCAGCGTCACCACTTACCACATCCAGGGTGATGGTGGCAGACCAACTTCTCCCTTCCCGAGCTACAGTGCTTCATCTCAGACTCCCAACTGACCAGAGATGCAGCACTGCACCTCAGGCTGGGAGACAGGGCGCGGCTCAGAGCCGGGAGCTGCTGGCGGCGGGGTTCCACCCTAGGCAGGAGATGGGGTGTCAGCGGGGCCGCAGCCCCATTCTTCCCAAGACTGCTGTGACTGTCCCCACAGTGTCTCCCTCTCATGCTCAGTTTGGCTTCCCAGCCCTCTGGGACCAGCCCTCCACCTTCCGTTTCTTTTCTTTTGCTTTATGGAGAGGTAACCACCCCCCTCAAAGTGTACAATGAGACAGTTTTTCATACATTCACCACTTGTGCGAACACCGCCACAATCAGTTTGAGAACACTTCATCACCCCAGCCAGAGACCTCTTATCATTCAGCCCCTCCCATCTCCCATCCGCCCCTCACCCCCACCACCCTTGGCTCTGGGCAGACCGCTTTCTGTCTCAAGAGCAGCCTGTTCTAGACATTCCAATAAATGGACTCACCCAATATGGTGACCCCGTGCCCCACCTTTATGCTCTGTACACTCGAGCCAAACATCACGTTCACAGTGCTTGATAGTTTACACCATCAAACATTAGCCTTGGCCTCCTACCTGTTCTCCCTGCTTCCACTCCCCCCTCCCCAACTTCCCAGACACCCTTCCAGAGTGAGTTTTCAAATGTAAGTATGGTCATTTCTCTTCCATGCGTAAGTAAGATCGTGAAAGTGCTCCTCCTCCTTCTGGTTCATTTCTGAAACTCTCACCAAAAACCCCGATGCCTCTTCCTCTTCCCCCGTACCCCTGCCTCTGGGCTCTCAGGGGCTGTGCTGTTCCCCCTTGTGCCCCCTGCCCGTCTCTTTGTGAGCTCAGTGTCTACTCAAAAGGTCACTTTTTCTGGGAAGCCCTCCTTGACTTCCTCAGACATCGGGACACCCTGGTCCATGTCCTCATGCATGCTGAGCTCTCTTTCTAATCCTGCACTACACCTGTGGGCTGCATGACCCCCCTGGGAGGGAAGGGACCCGGCTGCTGGCTGTGCTCACCCCTGAAAGCAGCTTCCAGCCGTATCCAGGCCTGTCTTGGCTAGTATGCATTTCCCTGGGGATAGCGCCCACATTTGTTAATTTGGGGGTATCCTTGGGGCTTGCTGAGGTCTTTGTACATGGTAATGGGCCCAAGGGAATGCCTTTTGGTGGATGACTGAATGGTCCATGTAGATAATTCATTTTCCTCTTGAGACCTGGCTTGTGTGGGAACCTCTGAGTGAGCGAGCAGAACTCCCTCTGCTCCTCCCGCCCCACCAAGCTCCCAGGGCACCCCCCGGAGGACCTTCCTGCTTTGCTGGGTGTCTACTGCTATGGCCTTGATAACAGATGACAGATACTTTCAAAGATATCTGAAGGCCCAAGGAGGGGTGTGTAGACTTTCCCTAGGGCTGGAAGAAAGCAAAAACAAAAAACAAAAAACAAAACCAAAAAAAACACCCTCTTAAAAAGAAAGTGTCTCTTAGGCCTCTACCAGAAATCTGAAATCTGGCCTTGATCCGAAGAGTGTCTCTCTTTCAGGTCTGCCATTTGGGGCAGGTCAGTCCCCATGTGCCCCCTGAGCGAGACAGCCCCTTCCTGAGGTAATCCCAGCCAAAGAAATGCCTTTCTCTAATATGGAATTCTCTTGTAGGAAATCTTTCCAAACTGCATCTGTCTGGAGAGTGGTTCTAGTCGGGACCCACCAGGCCCACAGCCTGTCCACTCCACTCTCGGATGGCCCCCACCAACAGCCCCGTGAGAAAAAATGCTCAGCCTGCCCCACTCGGAGGTTTCAGTAAGAAGCCGGGGTTGGGGGTCGTCCCAACAAAGTGAACTTTCATGACCAGGAACAGAGCTGATAAAGCTAGTCCTGCATTCCTTGGTGCACAACGGTCTCCAAAGCCTTTCTCAGCCTGACTTTGGCCTCCCCCATCTCCAGCACCGGCAGACGGGGTCACGGAGAGGGAACAGCTCTGTGGGGTACGTGGGGTGGGGCTCCGCACTCACTGCCTGTGGAAGACAGTGATCCGAGTTACTACCTGTCAGTTTGCTTTTCCGTTTACCCTGGGGACAAAGCCTGTTTGGTGCTTTCCTGTCTCTGACACTTTGCTCGCTCCTGCTTCTTCCTCTCAGGCCTTAGGCCTCAGGCTCAGGGACTTCCAAGGCCCTGGACCAGGGGAAGTGGGTTAATACCGTTCCATTTTCGCTCTGTTTCCTCTAACCTTCATCTCCTCATGATGGGCAGTGTTACAGGTTTTCATGGGCAGTACAAATGACTCATCTTAAATGTACAGGTACTGGGGTGCCTGGGTGGCTTGGTGGGTTAAAGCCTCTGCCTTTGGCTCAGGTCATGATCCCAGGATCCTGGGATCGAGCCCTGCATTGGGCTCTCTGCTCAGCGGGGAGCCTGCTTCCCCCTCTCTCTGCCTGCCTCTCTGCCTACTTGTGATCTCTCTCTCTCTCTGTGTCAAATAAGTAAATAAAATCTTAAAAAAAAAAAAAAAAGTTGTTAAATGTACAGATACTAAGACCATTTGCAGAGAGGGGAAAAATACTGAAGCCGGTGTCTGAGAGGTGGCGGTTGGGGAAACCGTGCCCCGCTGCGTTTAGCCTTCAGCTCAGCCAGGGAGGCTGCTGGGGCAGTGTTGTCACCTCCACGTGGAGGACCGAGGTGGAGGGGAGATGGTGCCACTGTCACAGCCCGGTTTGAAGCAGGGGAGTTGAGGGCTGTTTCCTGCATACCCCACTAGGCTCCCAATGTTGTAGCAAAGATGGCGCCTCTCCTGGTTATGGCGATGGGAAGTAGATGGGGGAGGCAACCCCACGGTCCAGTGGGAGAAACTCTGATGCAGGGAGAGGGGCTCCATGAGCAAACTTTGACCGGGAGAATATTATTTACCTCCCTCTCCTCTGGCTATAGGCTGCACCGTCCTGTTCCCTTGTATCTAGAAAAATCTGGGGATGTTGACTGTTATAAAAACAGTCATTTATTGACTGTTTTAATTGTGCTAATCCCGTGTCTCCAAGTCTCTGTGGGAAGGGAATTTTCCAAGGCCATGGAGTTAGGAGCTGAGCTGGGTTCCTAACTCAGAACAGCCACCCTCGGCGCCCTCATTTTAACCTCTATGCTGAATGTCTCCTCCCCCAGCCACGTCAGCAATCCTTTGGGTTTGGGACAGGGTCTAAATATTTCACTGGGACATTCAGCCAACTTAGGGCATCTTCTACCTGCCAAGGGGAGGTGGGACTGAACCCGACTGGGTCCTTGCCCTGGAGGAACGCAATCAGGCTGAGATGGAAGGAAAACATCCCTCGCAAGGTCAATAGGGGGCAGACCCAAGTGGCACAAGAGAGAGCCTGAGAAAGGACTGCCAAGGTCTTAGAGGACAAAGAGTTTCCTGTCCCAGGGGGAAACTGGGAGGGCTTCCCGGAGGAGGAGCTGGTGGGTTGGGAGGGGAGGCAGAGATGCAGGAAGGGTGCCCTCTTGGCTCTCTTTGCCCTGGGAACTCTTTCTTTGAGTCTTTCTTACGTGCCCAGCAGGCAGACAGTGCTGGCCCTGACCCCTGGTCTTCTTGGTCGGTAGCCCTCCTATTCCACTTGCCCCACGAGAGGCTCCTGGTCCCCAGTTAGGAGATGGGGGGCCACTTGGGAGACCTGAGCTCTATCACCAGCTGGTGTGGTCACTTCTCCCAGGTACTTCCCCTTTCTGTGGCTCCATATCCCCTCTGTCAAAGGAGATGGTCGAACAGGTGGCCTTGGTCTCTTATAGGGCAGATTCTTACCTGGTGCTGGCTGGTGGCAGGCTGGGAGGGTTGCTCCCAGAGAATGGGCCAATTTGCCCTCCCTTCTCTCCACTGTCTTCAGGAAATATCGTGAAGCCGAGACAGGGGAACCTCTGCCTTCCTGGGAAGCTCCGGGAGGCTGGGAAGGAGAAAATAAACAGTGGCTGTCTGGGTTTTCTCGCCAGGCCTGAGTGAGGAGGCCTCCTTGGCTTCTTCCCTTATATGGCCAGGCCGCTCTGGGCTGGGAGCCCGTCCCTGTGCTTCCCCACCTCCACCACCACTGAGGGCTGGGGGCCACGGCTGGTCACCTGGGACTCTGGTGCTGCAGAGGTCAGGGCAGGGTTGAAGGTGTTGGGTGGATCCCAGGACATGTCCCCAGAGTCGCCTATATAGTCTGGCCTGGCCTCTGGGTTACTTGGGGTGGGGCCAGTGGGGAGGATTTATATGGGAGGATGGGGGAGGGGGGCGGGGGGGGGTCTCAACCTGGTCCTGACTTCATCCCCAACTCACTGTGTGACCTTGGCCAAGCCCTCTCCCACTTCTACCTCTGTTTCTCCCCGTGTCGAAAGGGGGTATGGAAAAATACTCATTAATCCTCACAGTCAGCCCCACGAAGGGGGAGTTTTGTACTCCATCTCACAGAAGGGAAAACAGGCTTGGAGAGGCCAGCTGGACCACAGCTATCCAGCTAGAAAGGGAGCAAGGCAGGGTTTGAACTTTGGGGTCTGTGTTCTGATGGGCTGATTGCTGAGGCTGCTCTAAGTGATAACACTCAGACGCTTACATGTGTCATAGGAGACCAGGGGGCCCCAGTGCCCAGGGCCCCGGCCCTAAGGAGGCTGTCCTGTTTTGGTGTCCCCCGCACCTCACACAGGGCTGGACAGCAGACTCAGCTCAGGAAAGGGAAGTCGTGGAATCATTTAATAGCAGACCTCAGTAGTCAGAACTGTGCTATGGGCATCATCTCCCAACTGCCACATCCACTCTGAGGATTGAGCAAAACAATGGATGGGAAAGCACGGAGATGTCTCTTTTATAATTGGCATTGTCTGTTCATAAGTCCCTTTTCGCTGTGAAGTGCCTGCCTTGTCTCATCCCCAGGCCAGTGTCTCCCAACCTGAGCCATTCTCTCTTGCCCAGCTGCAGGGCTGAGGGAGGAGGGTGGATCTGCTCAGGGCCTGGGCTCTGGGCCCTGGCGGCCAAGATCTCGGGAGGGGCTGCGGGAGGGGAGGTAGGGGTGGGTTGCTGGGAACAGCTCAGAAACGAGCCTTGCACAAGCACCGACATCCTGTGTGCTCTTGAGCTAGCTCATCCATCATCCTGGCATCCTGTCCGACCCGAGGCCCTCTTCCTGGGGCCTGGGGGCAGGTCTCCGGGGCTGAGGCCGGGCTGTCAGCGTGGCCGAGAGACCGCAGCTGGCAGCTCGCACGCCTGCTCAGTGTCGGGGCTGGACAGTGGGGGCAGGGGGTGGGGGATGGCGGCAAGGTGCCTGCAGCCCTCTTAATCTAATTTGTTTAGACCCAGGCTCTGAGGCGCGCTGGCTAGGGAGGGAGCGCCGCGTGTGCGCGCTGTGCTTGGAGCACCCGCTTGCTCGCAGGTATGGGCCGTGCCGAGGTGAACAGGTGTGCTGCATTATGTAAGCCAGGCCTGGGCCTCTTCACCTGTCCTACAGGGTCAGCTTCTTGCCAGAGCCATGTGTCCTCCTCCTACTCCCAGATCCTGTTGTCCACTCTTTCCACCCTCAGGAGATCTGGTGCCGGAACCCCTCACTGCAACTGACTGTCTGTGAGAGTTCCTTCACTTACTTCCCCGTGCCTCAGTTTCTCTACCTGTCCTACGGAGACTGTACCTCACCCTGCCTGCTCCACGTGCCAAGGTCTGAAACTGGCAAGTGTAGAAGAATGTGATGGATTGTTGTGGGGGGGGCTACTGCTCTGGTTTCTTGAGCCTCACTGTTGCCCAGCGCTACACACCCCAGGCTCCAGCCTGAGCTCCTGGACCCTTCCTAACCTCCGGGAGCTGGTTCTGTTATCACCAGGCTGACCGACCTTGGGTTCACCTGGTCCTAGAGCCTGGCCCTGTCTACTCCTTCCCAGGGATACTTGCTGTCATTCTCCATGTGGCCCCCAAATCTGTTCTCTGTAGCACACAGGCTTTGCCTTGCTAGTTGGTTGGGAGCCTGGGATGGGGTGGACTTTTGCCTCCTGGTTTGTTTTCCCTTCTTTGATTCCATTTCTTTTCGCCCACAACCCACGCCTAGCCACCTTGAATTGCCAGCACCCCCTCCACCAGCAGGGGCCTTCCTTCAAGTCTTCCCATTCCCAAGACCTGGTTTCTCGGTCATTCTGAGGGCTGGGATAGGGAGTGTGTCCTAAGAGGCAGGGCTCCTGCCTGGGCCTCCAGCGGCAGGGGTGGGGCTGTAGAGGGGGTGTGGGCGCAGGGTGGGGGCGGGGGAGACACTCACGGCTCTATTCTTGGGAACCCCTGCTGCCGCCCTCCTCTCTGGTCCTCAGGAGGGCCCTCTCCGCAGGGTCGTAGCAGTGGCTCCCTCCAGCCAGCGCCTTGCCTGTGAGAAACAAAGACACTGATGGCCTTTTAGAAGGATGCTGGGGTGCCCTCTGGCCAAAGCCTACCCTTTGGGGGTCCTGACTGGGCCTCCGGGCCCCAAGGACCTGAGGATGGGCCCGGCCTTAAGTTGGGTCCTCAGAAGCCGCAGGCTGAAAGTGCTGGGAACTTCCAGGCCCCAAAGAGCCTGCTCCCCGGGCCCTAGGCAGCCACGGTGCCACTTTGCTTGCCTGGTTTTCAGTGGGTGTCTTGTGAGGGGCAAGAAGCCCTGAGAGCAAGAGGGGCCACTTTCCCTTCCCTGCACACTAAGGCCCCATCATGAAAGAGGGTTCTGGAAGGAAGTTTCCCGGCAGGCCTTTGACAAATGGCTCCACCTCCAGCCTCACACGTCAGAAAGGAGCCAATTAGGGACAGGTCAAAACTTGGGGTTAATACCATGGCCAAGGCCGAAAGGACAGCCCTGGGGCCACCTGTGACCACTTCCAGCTGCACGAGGCTCTCACCCTGCAAAGGCCTCCTTCCATAACCGCAGGTGTGCTCGCAACCATGGCCAGAGGTAGGACTAACTTCCCCGCTTAACTGGGCTTCCGAGACGCCCTGCAACGTGCCCAGGCTCGTCACTGCTAGTGAGAACCAGAGGCAAGCTTGACCCTGGGGCTGCTCATGCTCCCTCCAGCTGTCTCTGGAGCCAGAGGGGCAGCCGGCTGGTTGACCCTGAAACAAAACTCACATCGTTACGGTCATTGCAAAAGCCGCTGTGCCCTCTGCTGGCCTTGCTCATTTCCAGGGAACACAAGGGCCTGGGAATGGGCCACATCTGCGAGCCAGATGGCACCACAGTGGGAGAGGGCTAAGGTCAGGGCTCCGTGCAGGCTCACGAACCTGTGCCCATATCGGCTCCCTCGGGAGAGGGCTCCCTGCCCTCAGCTCCCCTTCCTTGGCTCCCTTATGCGTGTGCATGTCCTACAGCCCGTGCTCTCCTTGGGCTCAAGGGTCCTGGGGTTTCTGCCATTTACTTGCAAAGAGCAGAGAAGACAGGCCCCAGAGCCAGGCGGATCTGCCCTGAATCTCGCCCCCAGCTCTTTCAAGCTGTGTGGTTGAGAGCCGGTGGCTTCACCTCTCTGAACTTGGGCCCCAACCTCAGGCTTGTCTGTGAACGTCAGATAAAGTCAACGTCAAGCGTAAGTTCAGTGGGTGGCACACCGTGAGCCCACTTACGTGGCTGCGATTTCCATTATGAGCCCAGGGCTGGGCCCGCAGCGAGACATAGGCACGGGAGAAAGGAAAGCAGGAAGGATGAGGGCAAAGGTCCAGAGAGGCATCCAGAGAAGATGTGGAAGCTGGGGGTGGGAGCTACCGTGTGGGGCCCCGTTCCATGGCCCCTCTGTTATGTGGCTTCTCTGGGCCTCTGTTCCCAGGACGCCCTCCCACCCCCTCGACACCCCAGCTAAGTTCACTAGCCTCACACGCTCCCTACTTCCTCCCCAGGGAAGGCGGCTGCTGGGGACTTTTGAGCCAACCCTGGGAATGCAGTTGGAGGCTGAATGGAGAGTCCTGGAGGAAAAGGAGGACAGGGAGAGGAAAGGGGCCCCCACCTGCCTGGCCCAGAAGATCAGGGCTGCCTCGAGATGCTCAGACTCTGGGGCAGGGGTGGTGCAGGCAGAGGATCCCCATGTCTCTCCTACACCCTGACCTTTCAGTGAGACCAAAAACAGGGACACGTAGTGACAGTGACAATAGCCATCATATCGTGACTTACACTGGGACATGCTGTAATCATAACAATAGCTTTCAAGGTGCTAAACACTTGCCAAGTACTTTCTTGTACAGAGGATTTTGCACAGTCCCTCAGGAGTTAGCTACCATTGTCATTCCCATTTTACAGATGAAGAGACTGAGGCCAGCAGAGGTTACAACATGCCTTCAAGGTCATGTGGCAAGCCCAACACACATTTCCACGGCTCCCCTGTGAGACCGACTATTCCTGCTACCTTTTTTACAGAAGGACAACCTGAGTCAGTGTCTCATGGCATTGTGTCAGGCCTGTGTTCTTTTTTACGGAAAGGCGGTTGTGAGCAGAGAAAACATTTTTCAGTGTAGATGGAGGCGTGTGGGTCCTGGCAAGGCTGTGCATCTCCAGAAGCAAGGAGACTTCTCATTTTGGTCTTTGTTGTGCCTGTTGTCCACAGTACTTCCCCCTAGCATGCTGTCTGTTTAAAAAAACACACACACAAAGAAACCTAACAAAGGGAATAGTTTTCCCTTCTGTCCTGTCTACTTCCCAAAGAACTGGAACCTCCAGGGTCCCAGTTTGCTGAGACCGAGTGATGCTTTTTGGATAATACAAATGCTGGTTTCTTCTGGAATGTGCTGGAAAAAGCAGCAGGTTAGACACCAGGTCACCTGTAATTGTAGACAAGTGATTGTGTGTGATTGTAGACAAGTGCCTTCCCCTCTCTGGGCCTCACTGTGATGTGGTGGGAAGGGTCTGGGCTCCATGGATAGATAGGTAGGGGGAAGGCTCGACCAGGCCATCCCTTCAGGGTTAGTGTCAGCATGAAGGAAACTCTGCATCGATGTTCCATGATCTTATGGAATGAGAGAGAAGGAGCCTCAGGGTGGAGACTGGCGCAGTTGCCTCTTCCTTTCCCCCTTTCCCACCCCACGGCTCAGCCCAGAGCAGGCCCCAGGGACCTGGACCAGGTGGGTTTTCTGCAGCAGGACTCAGTCTTAGGACGTTAGTGCTGTAGGCTCTCTAGTCACGCACCCATTGCTCAGACAGGGAAACTGAGGTTCGGAGAGGAGAAGCAACCAGCTCAAAGGGACTCAAGCAAAGGCCCAGCTGGGACTGACCCTTTCTACTCACCGAGGGAGTCTAATCAGTTAGATCTTAGCAAAGGGGCCCTGGGAGGAAGGCGGGAGAGAGGGGGCCTTTAAGTTCCTTTGGCTTTGAAGATGGAATAATCATGACTTCCTTTTCTAAATATCTTTTGGCCCTTCCTAGAACCAGATGGCGGATGTTTGGAATTTATGTTGTAAATAGTGTTTAAGAAGGGGATGGGGGTGCAGATGTCTTACTTTCTCCATCCTCCCAAAGCAAGATCTGGAGGAGGGAGTTGGGGGAGGGGAGCTGGCTCTGATACTGGGGAGAAGAGCGAAGTGAGAGGGAGGAAGAGAGAGGAGAAGGGGAGAATAAAGGAGGGGAGATTGGAGATTGACCGAGAGTGAGGGCAAGAGGGAGGGGAGGAGGGAGGGGGGGAGGGGCGGGGAGAGGGGAGGAGGGAGAGAAGGTGGGCGGAGGAGATGGGGAAGGGGCTCTCCGGCTAAAGGCTCAGACAGACTCCATCTTGAGTTCAGGAGCAAACCCTTGAGTTTTCTAAAAATAGCTCAGCCTTTCCCCCAGCGGGGCTGGCAGCAGGGAACGGGAGAGAGGCACGCTTGCCCTTTTATGGTAAGAAAAATTCAGATCCTCGGAGGGGGAGCTGGGCCAGAGCCTGTAGTTCTGGACAAAGCCCAGCCCTGGGGTCTGGAGTGGGACAGTCTGGGTGGGGGTTGTGATTTGGTAGGATGTCCTGGCCTGGGTAGCTCCATCCCCTGTGAAGCAAGGGCTGAGGTGATTGCCCTGGAAAGCCCGGGGTCCTGGTGTAGCCCTAGTGATGGGGGTGGAAGGGCTCATAGATATCTGGTCTACCCCATCTCCCTGTTTTTAGAAGAAACTGTATCCCAGAGAAGGTAAGAGACTGCAGGTTCCCTATGGGGACAATTGAGGTGTCAAGGTAAATAGATCCCAGGCTCACAAGCCCATTATTCTAACAGGCAGTGTGGTTAGTGGAGAGAGCACTGGCCTGGGCATCAGGAGACCCAAGACCCACTTCCCTGTTTGCACACAGTTTGCTGTGTGACCTTGAGTGATCTGCTGAACCGCTCTGGTCTCAGGTCTTCTCACTGGAGTAATCTGAAGGGCCTTCTTAGCTTTTGGCCTCTCTGGGAATTACAAGGCTGGATGGCAGAGCTTGGGCATAGAATACGCTGTCCCAGGTAGAGGGGAATCTGTAGGCTGTTGTTTTCTTCCTGGGCCTGACCTACTTTCCTCCGCTGGGGCCAAAGCTCAGATGGACGGAGACAGAGACGAGGCCTCACTGGAGACTGAGGTAGATCACGAATGGATCCTCTGACTGTTTAAGCTGGTTGGGGCCAGCCCTTCCCCAGACACATTAAGACTAGGAAAGGCCTCAGGCTCATGGTCATGCTCAAGGTTATGTGGAGGGTTGGGGCAGAGCCAAGAATAGAACCCAGGGCTTCCCCTCCCAGCCTTGGGCTCTTTCCTCTGCAGGAGGCCTCCCTCTGCAGCAGCCAACAGTTTGGGGGATTCTCTCTGGCCAGCAAAAGGGCCTTCCTGGGCAAAGCTGCCAGAGCTCAAACACACCATCACCCTTTGCCTACTTTTTGGAGATAGTTATATCCTGGCAGGGCACCTCCCTCTCCCCTGATCCCTTTCCTTGGCTTTGAGGACCATACCATCGTTTCTATTTCTGGAGAGAGGCAGGGAAGAGGCAGGGAAGGATGTACAGGGCTGGGCAGCCACTCGGGCAGTGTGATCTTGGGCCAGGCCCTCCCTGCCATCGGCCTCAAGGTTTTGTTTGCATCTATCACCTGAGGACAGGGACCTGATGTTCTTGAAGGTGCCTTTTGGCTCTAACAGGATTATGACAGGAGGAGTTTAAAATTCCATGCCAGGAATGGTTACTAAACACCTACCCAGATCACCAGGGAGAATGAGATGGGTTTAGTACTGCTCTGTAGCTTTATAGTCCCTTGAGATGGGGACCCAGAGCCTGAGACTCCTGGGAGCCCCCATCCGGAGACCTTCTGTCTATTCTGGGAACCCAGGCTGATTCTCTGACCCCAGCTTGAACCCATAGTTCACGGAGCTCTGGTCTTGAGTGTCCAGGCATCCCTCATGCTCACTGCCCAGGACACCGCCTGGGCCTGGCTATCCCCTTGACTCTTTCCCTCATGGCCGTCTACCTCCCCAGGCCCTGTATGGTTCCTCTTCCCGTCTGCCCACATCCCGTCTCTCCACACTCATTCTTTCTGTGACTCAGCCCAAAGAAGAGGCTTGCTTTCCTCTCCCAGCCTCCCGCGACACCCCCACCCACTGCTGGGGAAGAGGAGGGACAGGAAAGAAAGGGGGACCAAAAATAAAGCATCTTGTTCTAAATTGGAAGTTTTCCTGTGACCCTCCTGGAATTTCCATGTAGACTCTCTGGGGCGTGTGAACAGAACTCCCAAGGACCCCGGCCCCCTCTGCCTCACTCCTGCTCGGGTGGAAGGCCATCGGCTGAGTGTCCCCCAGGGATCCAGTCTTACAACCAGGCTCCAGGGCTCCCTGGTCAGTGCTGGCACTCCCTGGGAAGGGCAAAACACAGCAGTGGGGTGAAAGGAAGTGGGAGGGAGGAGGGTCCCCCGAGGGCCCTTGTGAAGTCAGGGCAGAACTGATGTAATCCCTAGCTGGGAATCTGACATCCCAATGGCAGGGGAACTCAGTCCTTAAGGATTGTCCCAAGACAGCTAGGGCTGTGATGCGAAGACCCAGGCTGGTGGTGGGAAAGGCCATGAGGCCCCGACTCCTCTAATGTTTGATTTGTCTCCACAGTATCTGTGCTAAGCTTGTATAACTCTGGTGATGGGGAGCTCACTGCTTCCCAATCACCTTATCTTTCTTTCAACACAGGATTGGAGACTCCTTCCTAATATCCCACTGCCATCAGCCTCTCTGGGGCTGCATGACCCGTCCTTTAGGGCTACAAGGAACAAGATCCTGTTCCCTAGAAAACTCTTCTGAGGTTAACAGATGGTGACTACAGTCCTTGGGCTTCCTATCCCTCTTGACCCCACCCCGAGGTCTCCTGTCCCGTGATTTGACATCTCAGAGTCACCAATCCCAAGTCCCCAGGTCTCTCCCCTGCACTGGGGCTCTTGGCCTGGTGGTATGGAGGCCCAGGGATAAACAGGCTAAGTAAAGAAAGGGCCTCCCTCCCAGAGACAGGCGCCAGCGGGGACTTCCACCAGTCTATGGAGCTTGGTTGCAGGCTATTCAAGTCACTCCAGGGCCAAATCTTCCCCTACTTTGCCAGCCTCAAACCTCACTGAGCTGCTAAACCTACCCTGTTCCAGCCAAACAGGATCGTTTGCTGTTCTGAAATGTCCTTCCAGTCCCGCCTCCACACCTTTGTACACAGAACTCTCTACCTGAAAAGCCTTCTGCTTTCTTCTCTCTCTATCCAAAGCACACCTCTGTTGCTCTGACTGCCTCCACCCCAGATTTTCTTGCCCTGAGAGTCTGGGGAACCACCGTCACACGTGGGATGACCCGAACTCTCTCCCTTCCATCCCAAATCATGGACCATCACAGCCCGACAGGCCCACAGGGACAGAGGAACTTACCCGAGTGTGTTGGCTGCAGAACTGGGGTCAGAGTCTTAGCCTGAGTTTTTCCCTTTCTCCCCATCTTGTTCGAGCTTATCTCAGCGGACACCCTGGGACTCCATGAGGTTGTTGGGTCATATGCTCGAGGTCTGGCAGTCTCTGGGAAGACTGGTAAGTGCCCTCTGACCCTAGTAGACCAGCTGGGGGTGGGTGCCATGGCCACTCTGACGCCATCCTGCGATGCCAGCCTCCCTCTGGGATACTTTGCCTCCTTCCCCGTTTGCCTGAATGAGGACGAGGAGGAGGATGGTATGGGGCGGCAGCTAGTGCAGCTGAGCTGTGTCCCTGTTAAACTCACAGTATATTTTCCAGTTTGGGGCTTTTCCATCTGCCTTGGAGCATGGCGTGGGGCAGAGATGGGCCATTCAGGAGGGAACCTAGGCTTGTGGCCGTTATTGGGCACTTGACGAGGAGTCGGGGGAGGCTGCTTCTTCCAGCCTTGGTCTAGCTTACTGCCCCCTCCTCAAATCTCTGATGGGCTGTGCTGGGTCGGGGGCACCCAGGACTGATGGGGCCCCCAAAGGCACTCAGCCCAGACTAAGGGGCGCTCATTGGCAAGAAGTACTGTTTGATTGAGGTTACAATTTTGAGCAAGTGTGGGGAGGGAAGGCTCTATCTATCCCCTTACCATAACAATACTTAGTCAAGAAGGAGGCACCAGGCTTCCAACGGTGCCCTTTCTAAATGCTAAGAGTTGGTCCTATTAGACCACTAGGAACCAGGACCAGTTCTCGCTCACAGAGTCCCTGGGCCCGTGCTGGGGTGTAAGTAAGGGCATGGGTTCCGGGGTCAGCCACACCTGGGTTTGAGCTCTGGCTTGTTCTCTAACAAGCTCTGTGACTTTGCACAAACGACTAAATCTCTCAGCCTCTGGGTCCCCAGAGAGGGGATGGTACTTACCTCAGACAGCACTGGGCAAAGGGCCCAACCCTTGGGAAGACTTGGTATATGGCAATTGTTATTTTTGAGGGGACAAGGGTAATTTATCCTCCTGGAGGAAAGAAGAGTGGAAGCTCACTACGGCACCTCCTTCCCTCCCGAAGAAGCTGCCTGTAGTACAGCAGTCCCTGCTTCTCCCCAGCTCTGGTTCTCATAGACGGCTGTTGCCCAGAAGCAGATGACCCACCTTCTGCATTAGCTTCAGAAAGTCAGGGGTGGCCCAACGCTATGTCACGGTGCCGACATGGTGACACAGGCACTTTCTCTCCCAGGAAGCATCACATGGAAAATGAGTGCAGCTCAGTAGGGGATTTTGAGAGAGAGACCACGTTCCTATAAGTTTTATCACAGTGGATTGTTGTAATTGTTCTATTATATTATTAGTTATTGTTGATGTCTTACTGGGACGCATGTGTAAATGAAACCCTATCATCAGTTTGCGTGGATGGGGAAAAGCATGGTACGCCTAGGACCCAGTCCTAAGTGTGGTTTCAGGCGTCCACTGGGGGTCTCAAGACTTGTCCCATGTGGCTGACGGGGGACCCCAGTTATCATGTTTTAGCAACTAGTGGTTGTGGAGCACTTCCTGTGCTAGCCCCTATTCTGAGGGTCTCAGGAGTCTTAACCCATTCAATCCAGACAACCCCAATCCCTGACGACTCAGGCATTCTCAGTATGTCCGACATCACAGGTGCTATGAGGATCATCTAGAATTCAACCACCAGCCTCTTGTGTCTTAGCTCTGCTCTGACAACTCTCTGGCTTGCCACCCCGGTCCCCTCTTTACCTAGGCGCAGAGTTTCACCGGACCTCTGAAAGCCCGCTGGCTCAGGGGTCGGCCTCAGTTTCCTCATCTGGACAAAAAGGGGGCTGGATGAGTCGGTCTTCATGGGCCATGAGAATGGGAGACTGGTGCTGTGCACAAAGGCATGTTCTGAACTGGACACAAGGTTTCTGGTGGAGAAGCCTGGCTGTCCACAAGCCTCTTTTGCAACGGGGTGGGGGCCGTCTCTGTGGGCTCTTGCATGCGTGGTGAAGGCCCATGGGGCCTGTCTAGACAGGCCGTTAGGATACGGCAGCCACCATGGGCTCTTTCCCCTGAATTCCAGTGGATGATCTGGCTGGCGGCCTCTACTTGGGACATATTGTGTACTCTCAGGCTGGGGATAGGCCACACAGGCAGTGCCCCGCTCCTGCCCCCAGAGCCTTCTGGATGTTTTGTCACTTGGGGCATGCTGTGTGCATTTCTAGATACCCACATGGACCGTAGTGAGCAGCATTGTACTTTCTTACCTTTTTTTTTTTTAAGTAATCTCTAGGCCCAAAAGGGGGCTTGAACTCACAACCCTGAGATCAAGAGTTGCATGCCTGACTGATTGGGCCAGCCAGGCACCCTCCTGTCATGCTTTATTATACAAATTGGAAAGAGACAAAATAAAACATACATATTGATGTATATACTTCAAGGAATCTGACAATGTTACGTGTGGCCAAAGACAGGGACACTCACATGCGGCCGGTAAGAGTGTAACTTGGCTTAGCCACTTTGGAAAATAAACTGACAGGCAGGTACCCCGGAACCCAGCAAGCTCTCTAGGTATCAATTCCAGAGAAACTTGGGTTCCTGGGCCCCGGGAGACATAGACAAAAATTGTCATAATGACAATAATCCGGAAAAGCCTTTATCACGGTTTTTGCATGATCCCATGGGCCTGAGCCCTGGAGACTGTTCTCTTGGAAAGCTGTGACTGAGGCAGGACCCAGGTGTAGCCCAGTGGGGAGGACCTCAGCGACCATCTCTGTAGCTCCTTGAGGCTCACATGGGGAATCAGATACAGCCCCAAGGGTCCATTGTAGCTCTGGGCCTGAACTTTCTACTCCTCAGGGCTATGCGTACCAGCAATTCCCCACAACTGGCCAGTCTGGGTAAGGGCTGATTTTGCTCAAAGAGCTGCAGGGTGGTTCTTAGAGACCAGCGACAAGCAAGGTCCTTTCCTTCCTTCAGCAGCAGCGGGACTGAAGAGAGAGCAGTGGCTTTGAACTAATACAACATGGGGGTACAACTTCCGGCGAGGTCACGCTCTTAGCCTTGTCTCCTCTCTCAAGTGGGGTTCCTCGTCACTGCTCTCAGAGGGGCTGGGCTGGGCCGGCTAAGAGCAAACATTCTGGAGTTGCAGACTGGGTTCAAATCCCCTCTGTCACGTTTTCATCGTGTGACCTCAGGAAATTCTCTATAAATTAGGGATAAGGGAACGATGCGGATTCCTGCCTCTCTGTAATCCTAGGAAGATGGAATGAGACCACCAGCCCTTCAGCCTGATACCTGGCTCCCAGGAAATCTTCTGTGTACGTTCACGAGTAATGTTGGAGGGTCTGCAGGCAGTTCTGGGATGGAGTGATTGAGGAGCAGGGCAGGGGGTGGGAGAGCCCTGGAGAGAGAGCGGGGGCGGAGGGGGGGTTGCCGGAGGCAGCTGGCACAAGACAGTGTGACATTAGTCAAGCCAGTTCACCTTGGTTCCCTCACCTGTACCATGGGGATCATGATTACACCCACGTCACAGGGTCGTTGTGATGACTAAGTGAAGGAATTTCCGTAAAGGCCTTCGGGATTGCCCAGAAAGGGATAATCGCGAGAGAATGCTCTCTGTACCACTGTGGTGCACAGGGCCTGGCGGAGCGGCTGCTTCCATCCCAGCCGAGGCATCCGCTCTCTGAGGGACCCAGAGCAGTGCTCTCTGATCAGGGATGCAGTTGCTTCAGCTATGTCTGGGAAGGACCCAGGCTGCTCGACAGCCTAGCATTCCCAAAACTAGGTCTGTGTGGGAATTCTCCTGGGAGCTGGAAATGAAAATGCAGATTTCTGGGACCCCACTCTGACTCCCTGTCAGTGAATGAGGGTACTGTGGTTCAGACGCCACACTGAGGGACACATTGCCCACACCATGTGCTATAAATGCGGGAAAGGAGACCTCACCGAGCCTCGTAGGCATCTCAAGCTGATTCCACTTTGTGTGCCTTCACCTCTGACCTTTGAACTCATGCCTCCTGCCTCTTTCCAGACCCCATTCTCCCTTTAGCAACTCTGAGCACTCTCTGTCTGGGTCTCATTCCCACTTTCCTCTAAACATGGCTAAGGTCATCTTGCCCCTCAGGAGGAGTAGTCTGGCGGTAGCCAAACACCCACCCTATTTACCCTGCCCTTGCATGCCTATGTCCCTCACTCTCCATGACAACCGAGTGATGCTAGAACCAAGACCAGACCCATTTTATAGAGGAGGAAGCTAAGGCTCAGAGATGGCAAGTGACTTGCCCAAGGCCACTTGTCTGGTAGATAAACAAGCCAGAACTGGACCCTGGTGTTTGGATTCCAGAGTCTTTTTGGACCATTATGGCCTCAGGCCTTATGTGACCAGAGGGTGTTGGGTGGGCTGGTGCTGGAGGATTGTGTCCACTCTGGGCCCTAGATGTGGCCAGAGCATATTCACAAGAGCTGTGTTGCCTGCATGCCTCCCAGTGTGGATCCCAGGCCTCTGACCCCACACAGCCTGCCTCCCACGTCTCCTGCCGGCCTCAGAGGCCCCCACCACACCGCATCACCCCTCCTGAAACCTCTGCTGTCCGTCTCTCTTCATCCCACTCTGAGGTCCTGCACTCCCTGATCGGTCCCTTCCCCACCAGAGGCTGTGGCAGGGTCAGGGGTGGGACAGGCTCATCTTGAGGCCTCAGACCTGTGGGCTGGTTCTTCCCTGGCCAAGGCCCTAGTCAGAGAACATTTAGCTCCTTTCTGTCACTTGAGGCTCAGCCTCCAAGAGCTTCCGTAGGCTTCAGGCATCTGGTTGGGCTCTAAGTCTCTGGTCAAAGGGCAGACTCAGCTCAGGGACTCTGGGGGAAACTTCCTGCCACCAGCTGTCTCTTAGGCTCCAGAAGGACTCAAGAAGCCACATCCTGCATGGAGACCTTATTGTCCAAAGGTTTCATGATACAGATGGCCCAGAGAGGCTCGGGTGCCTCTCCAAGGCCGCAGGGCCAGGCAGCAAGAGGCCGAGCGGGACTGGAGCCCACGTCCCCGTCCCGCGGCCAGCACCCTCACCTTCCTGCCTCTCTGCCTGTCTGCCAGAGGCTGAGCTGACATAGCTTTGCCTCCCGCTTTGCTTCTTGAAACCATTATTTGAAAACAGTTTTCCTTGCCAGAAGCCCCAGGCTCTCAGAGCTGTGAAATCAAACCTCACAGAAAAGGGAAGAAGCAGTGTCTCTGCAGAAGCCGGGAGACGGGGCACAGACCCGGGCATGGCTGTGAAGCTGGGGACGGCGGGACATTACCACCCACCGCTCCCTCCGCCTCCACCGCCATGTAATCACAGCCACCAGGAGTCCTCCCGGCCAATGGGACTGCAGGTCAGGGCGGGATGGGCACTTAGAGATCATCCAGTCCAGCCCCTGTACAGATGGGGAAACTGAGGCCCAGAAAGGTGGAAGCACAGTGCATGTTAGCAAGAGAGCAAGGACCAGACCCCTGATATTGCATCCCCCTGGGGAAGATGCCCCAGATGCCCCCCCACATTTGCAGACCCCGTGTCTGCCACTGGTTCTTACCTCTCCGGGGATCTGTTCCAGGTGTGGCTCCTTGCAGCCTGGATGCGGGGGCCAGCCCATTTAGGGGATTGTTGTGGGGGTGTCATAGCTTCTCAACTAACTTGACCGGGCCTCTGGCACCCCTCATTGCCACGGGGCATTTTTAAACGGCTGGCACGGGGCCCCCCTCCTCTTAGCTCCTTGCTTGTTGCTCCTTGGCCGCAGACGCCCCTCTGTCTTTTACCTTATATGAGCTGAAGAGGCCAGCCTGGTGTTGGGGTGAGGCGGGTGCTGAGTCCTCCCGTGGCCCCCCATTGGCCCGAGCGCCCGCCACGTGACCGCCTCGCCTTGACCTGCCCCCGGTGCCGAATGTTGCTTTTACCCCCTAAGGAAGGAGTGGTTGACAATTTTCATATTTCTTCTAAATTTGGAGATTTCAGACAATGCTGGGAGGCTTGGCTCCAGCTGCCAGAGGCCCATGTGGAAGTCATTAAGCCAGAGAAGGGGGGCGGGGGGAGAGAGGGAGACAGAGAGGGAGAGGAGGAGGAGGAGGAGGAGGAGGAGGAGGAGGAGGAGGAGGAAGGGGGACGGAGTTCTGAGGGTTGCCAGTTGTCAGCCTGGGAACATGAGCAAACTCCCTGGGAGTTTGCTGTGTGTGAGAATTTCCTTCCTCTTTCCCAACCCTAGTGTCCCAGGACAGGAGAAGAAGTTCTGAGACTTTCTGGGAACCCCCAGTGGGGAAGACACTAGCTCCTGAAGTCCTGTGGTCTGGTGGGAATGGCAGGGGACGGGAGACCATGAGGAATTAAATTGCCTCTCGGGAAAGCTGGCACCCCGATAGACCAAACCTTCATCATTGTGCAAAGGAGGCCCAGGGCCCCAGACTGAAAGGGCCTGCCTGTCCCATCACACAGGAGGCCATGATGGTGTAGGACCTTGGATCTGGCTCTCCCCGCTGGGGCACTGTCCCAGTGGTGAGAAATGGCCATCTCTCACCCTACGGCCCCTTTCTCATTATGCTTCCCGTAGATTCCTTAGCATTTTTCCTGCCCGGGGTCTTTGCACTTGCAGTTCTTTCTGCCAAAAACGCCCTCTCCCCAGAATTTCCCATAGCTGACTCCTTCTCCAGCATCTGGTCTCAGCTTAAAGTCACCTCTGGGAGAGGCTTCGCTGCTCACTGCGGTACCCTCTACCACTCGCCTCGCTTGTTGCCTTGCAGGCTGATTTTATACATTTCTTGGTGTAGGCGGCCCACAGTGCCCTTGGAGAATGGCAAGACAACTGTCCTCCAAGGGGCAGCGGCCATCATAACATGAAAAGAGCTTCTCTGAGGCCCGTGGAGGCCTCCTGCCAGTGGCCAGCTGTGCCCCGTGTTGAGCACTGCCACCTCGTCCCTGCCTTTGTTGCTCAGAGCTTTCCCGTCCGTGGCCAGGCCGGCTGGACCCCAACTACCTCTGTTCACATTCTCCTTCAGTCTCCCAGACCCCTGGCCTGTACCCATCCCGTCTCCTTCCTCGGGGCCAGGATTCCTTCCAGCACATGGCCTTGTGCCACCCCGTGGGGGGTGGCTGAGTGTCCCTGAGGTGGGTGGGGTGCTGAACCTGACACTAGCCGTGACCTTCAAAGGCTCCTAATCTGGTAGGAAAATCTTCACCCCTGCCTCGTTCCTTCCGAGGGAAGAATTCGCTTCATGTCAGGAGGCCTGTGCACTTGCTGCCGGCTTTGCCACATCCTAGCTGGGAGGTCTGGGCACAGTTTTCTAACTGCTGCTCTGAACCTCCCTTTCCTCCTCTGTGAAATGGGTCAAGCCTGCCTTGTGGTGTTGCCATGGGGGTCAGGTGGAGGAGGGGGGCACCTGCAGGCCTAGGGAACAGGACAGGCCAGGCTCTGGAATCAGACTTAGACTATGCTCAGCACCACCTTTGCTGTTTCTGGAGAGGGTGGTTGGGGGTGGGCCTGGGAAAGTTATTCCTATCTGTGAACTTTGCTTTCCTCCTTTGTAGAATGGAGCAAGAAACAGTCCCTCCCTAACTCCCAGGGTTGGTGTGAAGACAAAACGATACCCTGCTAGGAAGGTGTTAGGCCAGTTGCCAGCTTGTGAGTGAGGGCTCAGTAGATCTTAGATACTATTTATTAAGGGTTATGATGCCAGACCCAACACATGGCAGACCCGCCATCATCCCTTTCCTTCCCGAACCAAGCACACGGGTTCCATTCATGAGCCCATCCCTGGACAGGGAAGATCTCGGACAGGGAAGGGCTTGTGACCCTCCCTCCCCACCCTGCTCACTGTTTGAGTTCAGCGCTCCAAAGCACCACCAACAGATCCCAGGGTAAAGCTAAAAGCAGCCCAATAGAACTATCAAAATTAGGGAAAATCCTCTTTGAAGACTGTGAAACTCAAGTTATACTTCTGTTCATCCTGCTACTGTATAAGGATCAAAGATTTTTTTTCAAGACAGGAAAGAAAAACAGTAAAACTACTAGTGTAAGAGGCAGAGAGACCCACCATTTCAAAACCCGAGAACCCCAGGCCTAGCTGAGCAGGGAGTTGGCTGCCTGTGAGCCAGCAGGCCCTGTTACTAGGAAGTCCATCACCAGGGGTCAGGACAAGGAATTGAAGTGACCTGGAGACAGATCCTAGGACAGGAGGTGTCCCAGCACCGCAATATTTTAGAAGGCTAACTAAAGGCAGCCGTTGGTGACTCAATCCCTATAAATCTGTCTCAGACATTTTGAAGCCTGTTTCTATTTCCTCACATACACTCTCTTGGGAGTTATGAGTGCTTTATGTGTATTAACCACTCTGTGAAGTGGCTTTTCTTTCCAGACTGTGGAAAGCAGTCTTGAAATCCCTGCACTCCCAGAGGAAATAGGTCAACGAGACTTGGGTTTGGTGTATGTGAGTAAGGCGTCCTGGGAGGGGAAGGGGGCTTCTTGTTAGGAGGTGGGTGTGAGAGTGTGCTTGGTGAGTTTGCTGTCCTCAGAGTGGGGGATGCAGCTAGGGGTGAGGGGAATCCCAGCCAGGATAGTGAAGGGTTTAGACTTAGACCGGAGACTCATGGGAATTGGAAGAGCTGCCTTATCTCTACAGGTGACCAAGGATGAGATTGAGGTGCTACAATGGGGAGCTTCGGGGAGATTGGGTTTGTATCTACATAGGAAGGACTTTTTAAGTCAGTGGAAGTACCCAAGGATGGAATGGGCTAATAAGCTGTCTTGGTAAAGGGATGAGTTCTCTGTCACTAGAAGAATGGAAGCAGAGACTGGATGGCAAGTCTCTTCCATCCCGGAGATCCTCTGACCCCCAACCTTTCTTCATCCCCCCCCCAGTCCTGACTTCATGTTCATCTGACCCAAAAGGCACGTCTCAGAGGTGATTGGTTAGGAGATAATCATGGATTGAAAAGGGCCATAACCTCTGAGTTCAAAATCAAGGTTCAGATGTTTTCTTTGGTGAGCATAAGACTTTTGTGCCATTGATTGAGTTTGATTCTGAGAGGAAAGTACTAGTTAGTGAAGAAATGCTTAGAATTTTAATTAAGTCAATTTCTCAAAAACATCATTTCATAGACAGCTGCCCCCAGGGTATTACTGAGGTTAAAAATCCTGGCACAGAAGAAAATATATGGTATAATCCCATTTTAGTAAAATTATGTACTACAATGGGCTATCACTTCACACCTGTTAGTTTGGCAATAATAATAATGATAATAGCCCCTAGATACTTCCATACATGTGCACTGATGTTCACAGTGGCATTATTCATAACAGCCAAAATGTGAAAACAACCCACATGTCCACCAGTGGATGAAAGGATGACTAAAACACGGCACATACACACAATGGAGTATTATTCAGCGGTTAAAAAGAACAAAATTCTGGTACTTGCAGCAGCATGGATGAACCTTGAACACATTATGCTATGTGAAATAGCTCAGATCCAAAAGGACAAATGTGGTGTGACTCCACTTCCATGAGATTCCTAGAATAGACAAATTCATTGAGACGGAAAGTAGAATCGTGGTTGCCTGGAGCCCGCCAGAGGGCAATGCGGATTTACTGCATAACGGGTGTAGATTCTCTGCTTGGGATGATGAGAAAAGTTCTGGAAATGGGTAGTGGTGATCGTTGTACAACACCGTGAATGTATTTAATTATGTACTGAAAAATGGTTCAAATGGCCAGTTTTATGCTATACATATTTTACCAGAATAAAATAAATGATGTGTCCGTTGTTGGGGATAAGAGTGAATGTAGCAAGGTGCCCGCTGGAGGCTAAGTTTGTGTTTTGTCCGTCTCTGAGGACAGACCTCGGACAGAAAGTCACTGAGGAGTGCCTGAGAAGCATGTCTCTGGGAGAGGAAGGAGGGTAAGATTCCCATTGTCCTAGGAGAAGGAAATACCCAACCTCTTGTTTGGATCACCTGGGAAAAACAGTTGTGGGGAGGGAATGGCCATGTCGCACAATCCTTCCAAACCTCTGCAACCCCCAGCCATTCTGCAAACCCTCTGCCATTCATGGCACATGAATGTTGACGGGATGTGGGAGAGGCTTGTGTTGATGGGCCCTGGGTCCTTGGCTTGGAGCCCTTCCCTGGTCTGGGAGAACATCAGCTTCTACCTTTGTGGCTGCTTTGGGAGTGTGGACTTGATGCACAACTTAGATATGACTCACCGACACCAGCTCCTGCTGGATATTCATGTCTTTCTACCCCAGTCTGCATACCTGCCCGAGACACCTGTAAGGACTTGGAGCCCCTGGACACATGTGAAGAAGGTGGTGAGAGCCTTGGGGGAGATCAGCTCTGCTGCTCATCTGATCTCTTGCCGTTACCATCCTTTGGGTCTTGGACATTTGAACCCTTGGGATCAGTTGGGTCACACTGATCAATCAGACCTTGAACCATGCAAAGGAACCCCTCCATAACATGTGTGAGTGTGCATGTGATTGCACGTGTGTGTGAAAAGGCACGGTTAATGTCTGAGAGAATGTAGGAATTTGAGTGATTTTGCCTTACTTCATTATTGTTTTCTGTATTTAAGATTTCCCTGATTTATACTGAGCATTTATTGTTTTTCCCTATCAGAAAAAAGGGGAATTATCACTTTTTAAAAGGCATACAACATGGAGATCCTGCAAAAAATTAAAAATAGAAATACCATTCGATTGAGTAATTCCACTACTGGTATTTATCCAAAGAAAAAGAAAACACTAATTGGAAAAGATACATGCACCCCTATGTTTAGGGCAGCATTAGCTACAAGAGCCAAGATACAGAAGCAACCCAAGGGTCCTTCCATAGATGAATGAATAAAGAAGTGGTACATTTACACAATGGAGTATTACTCGGCCATAAAAGAAGAATGAGAGCTTGTCATTTGCAACAACAGGCAGGGACCTAGAAGGTAGCATGCTAAGTGAAATAAGCCAGTCTGAGAAAGACAAAAGCCATATGATTTCCCCTAAGCATGGAATCTAAAAAAAGCAAAACAAACGAATAAACAAACAGGGGAAACAGACTCATAAGTCTAGAGAACAAACGGATGGCTGCTAGCTGGGCAGGGTGGGGGGGAGGGTGAGCCAAATGGGCCAAGAGGAGTGGGAGATACAGGCTTCCAGTCAGGGAGTGAATAAGTCATGGGGACAAAAGGCACAGCAGAGGGAGTGAGCCTATGGCATTCTAGCAGTGGTGTGCGATGTGCTGGGACAGATAGTAGCTCCTCCCGAGGTGGGCGCAGCTGAATCACTGTTGGACTTTTGAACTAATGTCCCGTTGTATGTCAGCGATACTTCAGTTTAAAAAAAAAGGCGCACAAGCCTTCACCGATGTATTTTGTGTTACAACTTAACAAATGCCGACTGGGCAAAATAAAAAATTGAACAGGGTGTGAGTCACCCAGGAGATTAGGACGAGTCAGGGAAACCACTCCTGCTCATTCCAGCAGAAAGGAACTCACCACAGGGAATTAGGTGCTCCTGCAGTTAGGAAGGCTGAAGAAGCTTCCAGCAGGCCCTGGAAAAAGGACTCAGCTGACGACACCACAGGGCTGTCCCTCCTGCTGCTGTTGGAAGTGCCAAGCTCCGAAAGGGCAGCTCCTGGGGGGCCGGTCAGCCTGCACAGGTGGGTGAGGTGGTCACCATCTTCCTGAGGAGTTTCACCTCCCCACCCGGGAGGTGGTTCTTCGGGTCACAGAAATGGTGGTTTTTGAAGCAGAGCCCATGGCATGCAGCTCCGGAAGGGCCTGTGTCAGGTTCTTTTCCAGGACCATGCGGGCCACCGTGGTGTCCTTGCATGTTGGAAAGTCTCCTGCAGGTCCCAGAAGAGGGCACAGCCAGTGAGCTGACTTTGTATCTTCAAGAGCTTGGTGACCTTGTACTTTTTCTAGGCCAGCTCATGGAAGTAGTGGCCCGTGTCCAGAGCCACATCGTCAGGGTTCGAAGCCGAAGCCCAGAGAGAGGTGGGTGTAGGAGGCCTGCAGGTGCATGTTGACCCAGCAGTTGATGGAGGCCCCCGTCTTAGTGGAACATTCTGGGAAGCTCATGGCTCATTGGCAATAAGGAGTTAAGCTCGAAATACAGTGTTGGCTGGTCCCAGAGGCAGAGGATGACTGTGAAGATGGTCCCAAAGATTGTGGCTGGAAAAGAGGTTGGAGGGTGGTAGGAGGCTGAAGAAGCGGCACACTTGGGTTTGTTCTGTCCAAATACTGTTGAAGCAAGAGACAGATCCACGGGCCTATTGGGTGCAATGCCTGTATTCTTTTCTTAGGGCTGCCGTAAGAAAGTACTAGAGCCGGGTGGCTCTACAATACATATTGTAGTGGCTCTACAGCGTACTGTCTCCAAGCCTGGGAGGCTAGAAGTCCAAGAGCAAGGTGCTGGCAGGGCTGGCTCCTTCTGGAGGCTGAAAGGGACAATCTGTTCCCGGCTTCTCTTAGAGGTTCTGGTGGTTTGCTGGCTGTCTTTCATGTTCCTTGGCTTGAGATGCATCAGCCCACTGTCTGCCTTTATGTTCACGTGACATTCTCCCTGTGGGTGTCTGTCTCCAAATTCCACCTTTTCATAAGGACACCAGTCGAATTGGATTAAGGTTCACTCTACTCCAGTATGACCTCATCTTAACTAATTACATCCGCAATTGCCAGAGAAGGTCAAATTCTGCCACATTGGGGGTTAAAACTCAAACCTATGGATTTGGGGGGGTCACAGCTCAGCGCATCCATGATAGAAAATTGCTGTGGAAAACCCATAGAGTGGAACTTGGCTTCAGCTACAATGAAGAAGCAGAGATAGGACATTCATCTAGAACTTTAGGAGGTCTGGGAACTGTTTCAGCCTATTAGGTTCTGCATTAATGAAGGTACTCTGGGGGTAGGTTGGAATGCTGCTTGGCCAGCCCACCATATCCCCCACCTAAATCCAAGATCCTCCACCTGAATTCTCAGTCCTGGTCATTTTGCAACTGGCAAAATTCACATCACTGAGCCCATGAACCTGGGGTACTGAAAACAGTACTATCTTTAGAAACCAGGAGATGGGAGTCAGACCCTGGCCTTACTGACTTGTTGGGTGACAGCCAGAGCTAACCAAAACCTACCACCATCCACAATTCACCCAACAAACACTGCAGGGTTCACAGTCATCACCACACTCTAGAATCTCGGGCCATACACTGGTAATTCTTTATGCTACAAGACTATCCCACTCAAATTTGCTTCTTTATTCTTTCTATCCTGAGATTTTTAAACAAAGATAATTGTCTCTATTCTCAACCATGACCGATTTCCCGCCACCACCATTTTTCCTTTTTGGGCCCTGGTTATTGTGTGTGTGCGCAGGCCAAGCCCAACATTCTCCTTTGATGACGGGTAAATGATCTAGAAGGCAGTGGAGGCAGGAGGTCAAGTTCTCCTCCAAGCCGTGCCACTAACTCGCTGGGCGACTCGGACCCCAGTTTCTCCACTTGTAAGCAGGGTCATTACTATCTGCCCACCTGGCAGAACTTCAGCAGGGTCCCCAGAGCTTTAGAGGAGGGACTGTGGTGTGTGGGACTGCTCTGTTCCATCCCTAGCCTCAGGGTCTGGGTCTGTGTCTGGTGCTTTCTGTTCTCATGCAAATATAGGTAACTATTGTATCCAAAATGTTGTGGAAAGGGAACCAGACCATGTGTGGTACAGTTGAGGGTGTTCTCACACAACACTCTTTTATGGCGAGGGATGAAAAAAACTCAACTCTAGTGGCTTCAAAACAAACAGGAATTCATTGGTGCATGTGACTAAAAATCCACAGATAGATCAGCTTTAGGCATGGCTGGATCCGGGGACTCAAACAATATTCCTGGAAACTCTCTCATTCTGAGGATGGATCCTGGAAAAGGGAGGAAGGGAGGAATCGAGCAAGAAAGGTGGAGTACAGAGCAAGATGGAGTCACTTACGTCAAGCAGTGACCCAAGCAGCCAAGGGCATTGTAGCTAAAACCGGATATGCCAAAACCAGCACAGGCTGACCACACTCCGAACCTCTGACCCTCAGAACCAGGGGAGGTCTGCAAAGGCTCAACACTGATTGAATCCTTTTAAAAAGGAAGAATTTTTGCAGCTAACCATTAGACGTTCAAGATGCTGACCCTTTCACATCTGACCACATCAAAAAAGCAGCTGCCGCCAAGGGCTCTGCCCAGTTGAGGTCTGAGCAGACCCGAGATCCTCCACTGCTCAGACATAGTAAGCAGCACGCGCTGAGAGCTGCCCTGGGCAGATGGAGGCCTCATCCCTGCCGTGCACTCACAGGCTGACTTCCCATTCGGTTCGTTAACTTCCTTGTTGCATCTTGTCTGTTGCGAGACTTTGGATCGTGTTTTGTTTTGTGTAACGTGTAAAAAGCCAAGTTAAACACATAGTGGAATGTCACTGAGTTTGGAATCCTAACCTGCTTATCATTGTGCTAACCTTGCTTTATGACTGAATAAAGCTGACATTGTGGAAAGAAGACACAACTTGTACGTGCACTTTCATGGTGTGCTGGCAACAGACGGGTGCTGCGAATGTGCCCAGAAATAATGATGCTGTAGAGGACATGCTGCTGAGTGATAGGAGAGGTCTCGGTGAAGCACGGGAGGATTTCAGAAGAGGGATGAATGAAAGCATTCTTATGGGCTTTTACTCATTCATCCAGGTCATCAGCACTAAAATCCCATGCTGGGCTTCGCACTGGGCCAAGCCTGGGGCTCTCAAGAAGCTCACACTGGCCAATGGAGAAGACAGGGAATTTGGACAGGACTGTGCACAAGGCACGCTTGAAGGTCATAGCTGGTCTGGGAATCTGGGGAGCTTCTCGGAAGCAGGCCGTCGGACTGGAAGATTGAAAACAGGAAAGGGCATTTGGAACAGAAGGAACAGCATGAACAAAGGCACTGGGGCTGGGTTCAGAACTGCACGGAGGCTGACTTACTGGGTGGCACTGGCCACACGACTTTCCCAAGCTGGGCCTCAGGTTTTCTCTTCGCACAGTAAAGGGCTTGGACAATTTACTATGGAGGTAGGGAAGGGGGAAAGAATGACTTGTGCTGGTTGGGGCTGCTCCTCCCTCCGCTGGGTGAGGCCTGACTCACTTCAGGTGGCTTCCCTAGCTTCCTGAAGGCCACACCCCTGGGGCCCAGCCCAGAGGCGAGAGGGGGGGTGAAAGGACACACATCCGCAGTAACCAGTATTTAGTGTTTGAATAGGGGATATCTGCACGTCGTGACCATCGTGACCATCGGAAAGCTCTAGGTACCTTCCCAAGCCCACCTTCTCACCCCACCCCCCAGCTTCCCTCCCCAGAGCAAATCTGTTACTGGGTTTTGCTCATCGTGGTGGCCATGGTCTATGCAGATGCTAGCAAGCTCCCCCGCCACACATGCATCCCAGCCCTGGCATGTTGTATACACATAGGAGCACACTATTCACACTGCTGGACACCTGCCTTCCTTTCCTTAATCGCGTATCTCGGATACTGCAGCCTATCGTTTCGGAGAGGGCTGCCTTGTTTTTTCAATGGCTGGAGAGGGGCACTTCGTGGATGGGCCCTGTTGCGGGCCATTAGTCCTGTGTGAATGTAGGGCTGAGCCTTTTGAAGGTTTGCAGTCCTTTGATAGCATCAACAATGCTGCAAAGCCTGTCCTGGTACGCGGGGTGTTTTTGCGTGGTGGGGGGGGGGATTCTCTGTCACAAGAAGGCCTAGAGGAGCTGTGGTTGAGCCAAGGTCTTATGTGTTGGTGGTTCCCACATATTGCTCGAGTCCCCCATGCCCCCCATAGAAGCGGTAACTGGTCTGTCCTTCCTGCAGATAGCCTGGGGTGGGGGTAGGGGGGTATGCGACGCTGGGGAGGAGCTCAGGTCCAGCCCCCAAGGGGGTGAAATCTGGAACCCGAGGAGAGACAGGGCCGGTGAGAAGTCCCTGGGGTAATGACAGTGACACAGGGGCTTGAAAAGCCAGGGGTGAGGTGTGTGAACCCTGTCAGTTGCCCCCCCCCCCAACAGTTCAGTGAAAGGCCTGCTTACCGTTGCAGCCTTGCATTTCCAGGAATGGTGCTCAGGTGACGAAGGACTGGGCGCCGGTGCGTGCGTGCGTGCGTCTGTGTGTGTGTGTGTGTGTGTGTGGACAGGAGCTAAAGTTAGGAGCCAGTGCCTTGGAGAAGCAGGTGTGCCAAGTGAGAACTAATTTGGGAGGAACTTAAGTGCCCCTAACACTCAGTGGAGGAGGGAGAATTCCCTACACCTGCCAGAAATGTGGGGAGGGAGCTGAAGCCACTGGATCTGGACATTAAAGAGAAGTGACACTGTGGTGCCTGGGTGGTTCAGTCAGTTAAGTGTCTGCCTTTGGCTCAGGTCATGATCCCAGGGTCCTGGGATCGAGCCCCACATTGGGCTCTCTGCTCAGCAGGGAGCCTGCTTCTCCTCTCCCTCTGCCTGCTCCTTGGTCTGCTGCTCTGCCTACTTGTGCTCTCCTTCTATCAAATAAATAAATAAAATCTATACAAAGAAAAGTGACAGTGGACATGGACTTGGCTGATGCGCCCAGTGACTGACGTTCTCAGCACCTCTAAGACTGGGTGGTGTCCCCCTGTCTCCCTGTTGTTCTCAGTCCGCTAGAACTGCAGTGTCTCCTTCCCTTGCCTTCCTGTTTTGAAAGGGCATGAGTAAGCAATTTGACCTTGGTTTCTGGGGTACATGAGAAAGGAGGTACTCCTGAAGTGTTTGGTGATGGTGGTGGTGGTGGGGGTGCTTCCCTGCTGCTGGTCCATCACCAGCTCATCTTTTGACTTGGGCAGTAGAGATGCTGGACCCAGCTCGCTGGGGTCTGAGACCATTGGAACAACACTCCTTCCCCAGCACTATTTTTTACCAGACCACCTGCCCCCAACAGCCCCTGCCCTCGACTCTGTCCTGTACTCTGTGGATCCTCCCAAAGATCCCCAAGGCAGGCAGACAGGTGGGACTTTTTGCCCCACTTTGCAGAGGAGTAAACCTGGGGTCTAGAGAGCAGCCTCCCAAGGAGGTGCTTCCTGCCCCCCAGCATTGCGTCAGGGAACTTCCTGCCTCCAGGAGGGGATGTGCGAAGAAGCAAAGCCTGAGCTCTCCCACACCAACAGGACCCCAGAGGTGGTGGGCTGACTAAGGGGACATTAGGAGACATAGACGGTGGACTGGCCCTCTGCGCCTTTCATGCTGTTGACCCCATATGACCAACAGCAAGTTCCACAGGGCTGGGTCATGCTGTTAAGTGTTCTGTAAATGTGTCTGATGGTTATTCTGTGCAAAAGTACTGAGTGAGGGGCTGGAAGTAGGGACAACTCTATGTCACTCAACTCTGTCACACCACAGTGTTTGGAAACCAGCACAGCTCTGGAACCCATTGGACCTGGGTTTGAATCCAGGATTTACTATAGTTTAATAATGAATTTAGTGGTGCCTGGGTAGCTCAGTGGGTTAAGCCTCTTCCTTCAGCTCAGGTCATGATCTCAGGGTCCTGGGATCGAGCCCTGCATCGGGCTCTCTGCTCAATGAGGAGCCTGCTTCCCCCTCTCTCTCTGCCCACCTCTGCCTACTTGTGATCTCTCTCTGTCAAATAAATAAATAAATAAAATCTTTTTAAAAAGGATGAATTTACTATTTACTTGCTATCTTCGTGTGTCTAAATGTTTAAGCTGCTCAGAATGTGGAAAAATCGGAAAGAATGAGAGGTACTTTTGTTTCCCAACTCAGAAGAGCAAGCAGGAGTCAAAATCCTGGAGGCTGGGGGTCCCCTTACTCTACCCAGAGTTGAGGAGCACTAAGTTCCAGGTCTGGGTCCAGGGCAACTCAACATTTTTTATCATAATACCCTAGAAGTAAACAATAGTTTAAAAAAAAAATAAATGTATTTTATTTTATAAGTCATTTTTCAAAGATTTATTTACTTATTTCAGAGAGAGAAAGAGACAGCAAGTGAGAGAGCACAGGGAAAATGGCAGAGGGAGAGGGGGAGAGAGAATGTGAAGCAGACTCCCTGCTGAGCTGGGAGCCCGATGCCGGGCTCAATCTCATGACCCTGAGATCGTGACCTGAGCTGAAATCAAGAGTTGGGTGCTTAACTGACAGAGCCGCCCAGGTGCACCTCAAGTAAGTTGTTTTTTAAAGATAAATATCTATAAATTTTGTGAATTACTATTTTACGAATATATCATATTCTCTTAGAAATAAAAAACAGAAATGAGAGGAGAGAGAAGTAAAAATAGAAGACTCTAATATTTTCCCTGAGCTTTGAATGACTCTCCATGGTGGAAACCATGAACCTAGCTTTTTTGGTAAGATTTTATTTATTTTATTTGACAGATAGAGATCACAAGTAGGCAGAGAGGCGGGCACAGAGAGAGAGGAGGAAGCAGGCTCCCTGCTGAGCAGAGAGCCCGACACGGGACTCCATCCCAGGACCCTGAGATCATGACCTGAGCCAAAGGCAGTGGCTTAACCCACTGAGCCACCCAGGCACCCAACCATGAATCTAGCTTTAAGAAAGCACAGGCCTGGGCTGTCCAGGGGACTTAGAAAGGGGTGTGTGTGTGCGCGCGCTCACACACATGCACGCGCATGAGCACGTATGCTAACTCAGAACTGAGGCACTGAGACATTTGGGCAAGGTGAGAGTTTGGGGGGTTTCCTGCTTGGTGGGGGCCTGGGCTGCGCTTGCAATGGAGGCCTGAGTGAGGAGGAAAGTGTGTCTATATGGTAGGTGGGCTGGACATTTCGTGTCTTGGCCTGGGAGCAGCATGGCAAGATCCCTGTACCCCGACTTGGGCTGCATTAGTGGTGGGGGGACTTTCCCTTTCCCCACCCCCAGAGCCTCCTTCGATAACCCCCTTGCCTCCTTAGATGGTGAGCTTAATCAGAGGGACCTAGTTACATATTATATTATATTATATTATATTATATTATATTATTAGTTAAATATAACATGAGGGACTTCTCTTTTACCTCTATCTTTGCTAATTTCTATCTGTGTTAAGGGAATAAATATATTCATATAATAGTATTTTACCGAATTTATAAAGATTTATTTAAAAAAATAACTTACTGAAAGGTTATTTATTCATATAAGCAAGGAGCTCGAGCCAGCCTCTAGCCCTTGTCCCCCCGCTAAGAGTGCTAAGAATGACCTGCTGTTGCAGGGGTTCAGTTTGACAGAGCACCCAACAGTAATGGGACCCCTGTTCCACCTGCTTGCCCTTGAGCTCATTCATATTCGTAGTCCCTGTATGAAAGGGTTATGGTAATGGTTATTGGAGATAATTTTCAACTGGGAGCAACCTGGCTGGGGGGATTAGGGAAAAATTAATGCCCTTAGGCCTTGGCTTAAATTGACCTTGCTTGTCATCTCTCCCTCTGCCACTGAGGCCTCTCCCTGCCTCCTGGCCTCCACCCTGTCTCTGTCTCCCCGGCTGACACTCCTCCGGGCGGAGGCTGATCCAAGCCTTCGTAAACCATTCAGGACTGTTAAACAAATCCTATAATTAGAAGCCAGGTTTCCTAAACGAAGTGAAAAATGTAACGTTACCCTTTGTTTGTTCACTGGATGCTCAACGCAAGTCCCATGACCCAGAGGAGCTGTGACTTTGGGTTTTCAAGAAGCCTTAATAAGGTAATGTTTATAAAGTTAACTTCACAGCTCTGCTGGAGCACAACTCCATGAAATGAGGACAAGCCGTAATTCCAAGGAGATTCTACGCTCACCACCCCTCCATCCCAGCAGTGAGGAATGTTGTCCCCTCGTCCTGTTCTGTGGTGTGTGGAAAGGCCCAAGACTGGGACTCAGGGCAGTGGGTTCAGAACTCAACTCTGACACTGAATGGCTGTGTGACCTTGTGTCAGTCTTCTTCCGTCTCTGAACTTGTGTTTCCCCATCTATAAAAGAGAGGAGGAGCTGACGAGACTTGCTTATTCTACATCTCTTCTAACTTGGATAGTCTACGGTTTGATTTCCATGTCTCTCCACCATTGGGTTTTATCTGAAGCAAATTTGACCTCCCTTCTCTGGACTTTCCAAAAGGTCTTGGTATAATGAACCTTGGGAAGAGAATACATCTAGTTTGGGATTGGCAAGACTTGTAGATATACCTTTTCTGCCTCAGCTTTGAACCCTCAAGCTCCTCCCTCAGGAAGTGAAATGCATGACAAAAAATGTAAAAATGACCTGTGGAAGGAAAAAGAACTCTTCAACTCTTCCAAGGAATTCACACTGGCCAAGATGGGGAACAGTGGAAAGAACAGGGGTTGCACTGTCTGGAGATGGTAGCCACTAGTAAGTTAACAACTTATTACGGTAACGTCATAACAGCTGACATTCTTGGAGTTCTTGCCATGAACCAGACTCCGTGCTGAGGGCTTACATCCATCCTCTCAGTTAACCTCACAGCAAATCTGTGAGGTAGGAGTTTTATCATTGTCTTTATTTTACAGATAAGAAACTGACACTTAGGGGCACCTGGGTGGCTCAGCTGGTTAAGCGTCTTCCTCTGGCTCAGGTCATGATCCCAGGGTCCTTGAATGGACCCCCAGTCGGGTTCCCTGCTCAGCGGGGAGCCTGTTTCTTCCTCTGCCTGCCCTTCCCCCTGCTTGTGCTCTTTCTCTGTCAAATAAATAAATAAAATCTCAAAAAAAAAAAAAAAAAAGAAAAGAAAAGAAAAGAAACTGACACTTAGGAAAGAATGTGCTGGAAGAAAATAAATGGTTGCAAAGACTCCAGAACCTATTCTTGACTCCTGTCAATGCATGGCCTCCAAACCTCTGATCCTGTTGGGGTACTTGTGGAAGCATCCATTGCTCTGGGTCACTGAGAGATTCTGAAGAGCAGAGCACACTCTGACAGCCTACGTGGAACTTGTGACAGAGGCGAGAAGGACACCTTTGCTGGAGTGAGCCTCCAAGGTCTGAGGGTTGCTTGTTACTGTAGCACAATGTGGCACATCCTGACTGACACTGCTTGTCATAGGGCAGAAGGAGCAGCTTTGTTCTGTATGTTCTCAAAGAACAAATTTGCCATCAGCAGATGGAGGGAGCGGGGCAGGGGTTTGACATTTAAATCAAGCAAAGCCTAATAAGAGCCTTGGGAACATTTGCTAGGAGTATCCTTGAGAAGCCAGCAAAAGGACTGTAAAAATCCTGCTGATCCTGAGGTTTGAAGAAACAGTCTAAAACATGCAAAGGTTTGTAGGGAATTCTGGAAAGATAGTGTCAGAGCTAGGCCTGGGGCTGAGATAATGGGATAGAATGCAATGGAATCCCAATATGGAAGACAAACACTGTGGACATAGCTATGTAATCACCAGACTGAGGAGCCAAACAATTCCAGTTTTTCCAAGAGCGCCCTACTGGGAGAGAGAGAGACTGGGGTCAGCCCCACCCTAGAATTCTCTCCAGAGCTGACTCAGAAAACATGTCCGCCTGGCACTAAGCCCTCTCACCAGACACATCTCCCTTCAAGGTAGGCTTCTTCACAGAGCACAGCCTGGCCACGTCAGAGAGAATTTGGGTGGACTTTGGTGCTCTGTGTATACTCCTACTGACCTGGGGGGCCCACCTCTAACCACTGCCTTGTTCCAAAGCTCATGCCCTAAACTGGGGCAAAGGTTAGGCTGGTGGTCAAAAGTGGCCTTGGGGATCCAGGCCTTCATCCTAAGCTCTGCCTTTTTTCTCTATGCTTCCCTTCCCTGGGCCTCAGTTTCCTCTTCTATAAAAATCTTTATATTAACATGGGGTTGATATAAGGGAATAAATAAAGTCAAGGATATAAAGGGCTTTGTAAACTGGAGAGTACTATTTACACACAAAAGCTATCACTCTTACCACCAGGCAATTATCGGCAGCTTCTGACTGGATCCTAAGGCTGCATCACCACCACCACCTCCTGGGGCCAGAAACCTGGCCTTGGGTTTATGTTAATAATTTGTCTTAAAAACATTTTTTTTTAAGTTTACTTATTTTTCTAGTAAGCTCTATACCCAACATGGGACTCGAACTCATGACCCTGAGATCAAGAGTCGCACTCTCTTCTGATTGAGCCAGCCAGATGCCCCTTGACATTCTCTTCTAACATTAGAACAGTTAGGAAGACTTCTTTCCTGGGAACCAGACTTTGGACGTGGTTGGATTCCCCACCAGCCATTTCTTCTTCCCTGACAAATACAATTTTTATGAGAACCGAACTTTCAACAGAAATTTGGCAAGATGTTACATTCTGGAGACCTTGTACCTTCTTCCACATGCTCTGAGAGCTGAGGTCATGGGCTCCAGCCATGCTCGCAGATGCAGGAGGTATAGGAGACTGAGAGGAGGGGCACCCAGACACAGTCCCTTAGCCTGGTCCTGAAATCTCAGTATTGTTGTATCCACCATCCTCTTTCAGAACATGAGCTCGGGAACCATCTTGGCTGTTCAGCGCTATATGCCCAGTGCTGAGCACGGTGTCTGCCACATTACGTATTTGTCAAGAAGGGAGTGGACCCTCTTCAAAGACTCTCAAGGCTCCTTACGGCCCCTACCGTAAGGTCACAGCTCATAGAAACTTCTAGAGCATCCTGGGCACAATATTCAAACTCCCACCTGGGGCAGTTTCTCATTATCCTCAGGAATAGGTTCCTACCACACAGACGGGAGGTTCAGACCTCCTTCTGCAGGAGCCCTAGGAGCCTGTACATTTCTGAGGCTGGTTTCTGGGTGGGGAGGCAGGCTGGGGACAGAGGCCTTGGCTACAGCCAGTAAGGCTCCTTGCTTGCTGAAGGGCAGTGGGACAGGCCTCACCGCCTGTTCCCCAAAGTGGTGGGTACTGGGGAGCTCTCGGAGTTCCTCTTGTGCCTCCGTAAGTCCTGCCCTGGTCACAGCTGCCCTCAGGCTCCTGAATCAGGCCCTGAGAAGCATGTGGGTGAGTAGGCCACATTCGCAGTCTGCAGGGGGCTCCCACTTGATGACTCCAGAACACGCACATGTAAGAGCCCATCTACAAAGTCGCACTCACACAGACACCAAAACAAACACAATGAAAACATGGCTCTTTGAGCCAGTGACAGAAGCCAGTATGTGAGACAGACTCTGATAAGTACCATGTCTTTCAGCTGTGTTTGGGGAGCAGGCCTTTGACCTTAAGCTATGAAGGAATTCCCCTCTCCACCCTGCGTCCCCTGGAGGATTCCTCTTGTATAAACAGCCAGGAGACACCAATCTCTTTCTTTCCCACCTCCCCCCAAGCCTTCTTCCCCTACCAGCTCTGGGTCCTGGGGGTCTGAAGAGAACATTTCTCATGCTGTATGCTTTTCCTGCTTCTGTTGGAGGATGGGGCCTCCCACCCAAAACAGACACAGCCCCAACCCGCAGGAGGAGGGCCTGACAGCTTTCAGGGAAAAGTCAGGACTCTGGATCTTGTAAGTCCAGACGTCCTATAAACTCTGACCAAAAGGATAAACATCCCCTGGGACGTGAGGGGAGGATGTGCTGGTGGGCAGGGGGCCCGGCGCCTCTGTCTGCCCCGGGGACAGGCTGTTTAGTCCATATTTCTCACAGGCCTCTTCGGGCTCCTTCCTGTTCCAGGTCTGGACAAGCGGAGGCAGGCAGGACAACCCCACCTGGGAACCCGGGGCCTTGGACATAGGAGACTCAGACCTCTCAGGGCTGGAGGGGAACTTCTAAAAATCAACAAGCCCAGGCCTTTCCACTTTTTATTTTATTTTTTTTTAAGTAGACTCCTTGCCCCAGTGTGGGGCTGGGGCTTATGACCATGAGATCAAGAGTTGCACAGTCTACTGACTAAGCCAGCCAAGCACCCCCCACCTTCTCCTCTTCTTAAATCTCCCTCATACCACTCCCAACGGGTCTTTGGCCCTCTACTAAAAACAACTCTGCCGATGGGGAGCTCACTTTTTCCCAGGGAAGTTCATTTTATGACTGGGACTCTGACAGTTAAAAAGTTCTAGAAGAGCTGACCAGAATTGTTCTTTGTGAAATGGACGAAGCAAGAACAAAGAATAACAGAATATACAACAGAATGATAGCGGGGCAGTTCACTGAGCACGACGCTGTGCCAGGTACGTTACCTGCATTATCTTGTTAACCCCCCTCCTTTCCAGGAGGACACACACAGGCTCAGAGAAGTTAAATCACTTGCCCAAGGGAACCCAGCTGTTGTGTACCAGGGCTAGGGGTTCAGGTCACTCTGGTTCAAAGCCCATGCTTTAAATATTAGTCTATACTGCTTTTTCACCATCAAAAAGCAAATATAGCATACACACCCACAAAAATACCATACACAAGACATAGGCACACACAAAACCAACCAAATGACAATAAAAACAGCCAAAATTCGCCAAATATTAAGTAACAATTGTAGGCCAGGAAAATCATAATTTTTTAAAATATTTATTTTAAAATTTATTTTATTTATATGAGAAAGTGTGTGAGAGAGAGAGAGAGAGAGCGCACAAATAGAGTGGCAGGCAGGGGGAGAGGGAGAAGCAGGATCCCAGCAAGGAGCCTGATGTGGGGCTTGATCCTAGGACCCTGAGATCATGACCTGAGCTGAAGGCAGCCACTTAACTGACTGAGCCACCCAGACATCCCAGCAAATCATAATTTTTATGATGAATCCACTGAAACCACCCTAGAAAGTTACTGGGTCTTTCTGATGTTAGGTGGAGAGGATGTGGCCACATCTGAGGGGCCGGGTGAGCGTCCGACCATTTCTGAAGGCAGCCATCTCCCACTACACCATATTGCATTGTAGGAGGCGACTGCCGCATAATGAAAGAGAAAACTTTCATAATTATAATTATTATTTTCAACCATGAGAGCTTTAGAGAATATGATGTGCGTCCTCAGAGAGAAATCATCTTGCTGCTACGAAGGTGTCCTGCTAAGATGTTTTAAACGGAGATCCTACGCAGGTAGGAGCTACACAAGACATCCCCCAGCTCGAGGGTCTGTGGGTGCCGAGCGCTAACAAGAGACGAGGTCCGGGGTCGGAGTAGAGTTCATCTGTAATTCGGAAATGTGAACTTGGTGTCTTCAAGGCTGGCTGCTGGGCAGACACCCAGTCCCAGAGCACAAGCCCACCTCTTAGAGTCCTGCCCCAACTCCCATTCCCTTGACTGCCCCCAGCAGGGGAGGAAGCATTGGCACCTGGCCTGGGCAGAGGATCCTGAGGACGTGGCTGCCCCTCAGCGCATCTCAGGGGCCGCCTGTTCACCCAGGCCTTTCCCTTTTTTGAGAACTGGGAGCTTGCTGGCTGGGTCTGTTCCCACCAACAGTGTTCCCGTCCAGGGAGCTTAAAATAGTGCCTCTTGGCTGGGGCTCTGGAGTGAGCAGTGAGGCAGGCATTTGTGCAAATATGGGCCTGGGAGAAAGACTCCTACCCAGGAGGGTGGCGGGCGGGGTGGGCCGCATGGCAGGAGAGCCAAGACCTCCTGTGGAGGATGCGTCCTGGCCACAGCCCCCCTCCATCTTGGAGCGGAGGCGCCTCTTAGTCTCCCGCCTCCCCAGACCTTACTGGGCCCACTCGGGCAAGTCTTTAACTGCATCCCCCAGGTCCTCCTGGCTCCAGGGTGGGCCCACTGGAAACGGGGCCATTGCGTTCTTCTGCACATTCTATCCTTGTTCCCACCTCACAACGTCCTCCCCACCTAAGAACATTCCAGAAGCATCCTTAAAGGCCCAAATCAAAATGTGTTTTCACAAGAATGGTGACAACTGCAGCCCCTTTAATCGAGCATTTACTTTTGTCAGGCGCTCTGCTAACTGCTTTCACATGCATTATCTCTTTGGAGCCTCACAACGTGCTAGCCAGGCCAAGTTATTTTCTCCACTGTGCTGAAGAAACTAGGGCTCAGAGAAGTCAAGTGACTGTCCCAAGGTCACAGAGCTGTGGCTTGGGAGAGGTGATACTCAAAAACTCAGGTCTGTCAATCTCTAGAGTCTGAACCCTTAGTCCTGGACAATCCCTTGTCCTCCAGGTCCCTGCTGCTCTGGCCTCCCATTCTCCATTCCAGCAGTAACACTCCATAGTACAGACAGTGGTTTGCGTCAAGGTGTCTAATATCTTGTGAATGCCTACCAGGCATTCACTAGTTGCCAGGAACATTGCTAGGTGCCGTGCTCACAGCCTGGGAGTTCTCAGATCCCTAGAGGACTCTGGTTTGGGCCTGGGCTCAGTGACCTCCCCAGCACTCATGGTCCGGGTCGTTTGAGGATGTCAGTGTGAGGCTTAGGCAAGCATAGCCCTTTCTCGGTGACAGGTGAGGCATCGCCCCTCCTCTCCTTCCCCCACAGCAGGGGACAGCATGGACAGAAATCAGACAGACTTGCTTTGACTCCGTGACTTTGGGTTCCCTGAGCCTCAGTTTCCCCATTCATAGATGAAGAATAAAATTAGGACCTCACTCCAGGGTGCCTGGGAGAGTTTAATGAGACAGTGCATGTGAAGGACTTAGCACAGTGCCGGCAGTCAACGAGTAGATATTAAGCAGTAGCTGTTATTATTACTCATTGTTCTTTTCTCAAAATTATGATATCTAGTTGACGGTGCCTAGGGCCTAGCACCTGGGAGATGCTCCATGTGCAAGGAATCACTCAGGAAGCAGACAGAGGCGCCCGGCCCCCATCACACCCTCTCACTCTTGGTAGCTGTGCCGTTCCTGCTCTGACGTGAGAGCTGTCCCTGGAGCTGGACCCTAACAGTATGGTCACTCAGGCAGTCAAGAGCAGGCACGGGACCCATGCCTCACCACCTGGTCCCCTCATTTGCAGCTCCAGGGCCCATTCCAGGGAAAGGGGGGAAGGGCAGCTCAAAGTTCCCTTGGGCTTGCTGCGCTCTGCAGGGCTGTCTGGCTTTCTGGTGGCGCCCCCTGGTGGCGAGAACGGCACTGCTCATGGTAGGCCTGCCGCCGAGGGCTCTGGTGGCTCTGAGCTAGCCAGCCCGCTGCCTCTGCCTCTCCAGTGCATCTGCCCCTTCCCTCATTTATGAGTGCTGACGACCCCAGCTTGGCTGTGGGGCAGAAGGCCCTGAAGCCCAAGTTCTTACGCCTCCCCCTCAGGCCTGGGTTGAGTTCTGCAGCGGTCAGCCAGCATGGTGGGCCAGGATTCACACTTAGGACATCCCTGACCACAGATGACCTTCAGTGGTTTCTAGAAACCTAGGCTGGAGGAAAGGACTGCCTTCCAGGCCCGAGATGGCCCAGGAATGGGACACCCAGTGATGGTCACTGGGCCCATCCATGACTCCCCAAGCACCTGTCTGGGTACCTCACAGATCCACCTCCCCACTGGGAGGAGTCTCCCCCCCCCTCCTCTCTGGAGTCCCAGCCTGGCCCGGAGCTGTAGGTGTAAACTTTGGGGAAGAACAGTAAGAGTTAGGAGACTAAGGTGTGCTCTACCCAGCCTCTCCCGGCTCTGGCACCAACAGGCCTGTGGGCCTGCATGAGGCCTACCCCTCCTGGGCCTCTGTCTCCTGTGCTAAAGTGGTGGTGGGGTGGGGGAACCAGAAGAGGACGGGTAAGGACTCCTCTAGCTCCCAGACTGGCCCCTTGTTAGGTGTGGATTCCCCGGGGCCTGCATCGTCAGAGCTCTGAGGCTGGGAGCCTAGAATCTATATGGACAAGCCCTGAAGCTGGAAACTGGGAAGCTAAGTCCTGACTTGGGGCTATAGAGGCGAGGGTGTGTGTGGGCCAGCAGGTAGGAGAGTGTGGTGGTTTCAGGGGTCCTGGGAAACCGAGGAACCCCCAGGCAGCCAGGTCCCTGCCTTTTAATTTCACATTTTGTGGGTGCCCAAGTGGGGGTGGGGTCCCCCCAGCTGTGTGCCGGTTGGACCCCCCCTTCCAGCAGCAGCAGAGGGGGATCAAGGAGGCTGCCCCATCCCTGGCCTCTCACGCTTGTTCCGAGGACAGTGGTGGTGGGGCTGGGGCTGCCAGGGATGGGAGTGGGGGCCCTTGCTGCCTGAGGAGGTATTTTCAGAGTCCCCCTCCCTCCAGAGTTTCCAGTGATAGAATAGAGGCCTGTCTAGTATTTGACCAAATATGGTGGTATCTCTCGAAGAGCTCCAGCCCCAGCCGGTTTCTCAGTTATGCTGTGGAAACCTGCCCCGGACAGATTAATCTTGTGACATTCGGGAGCTCGTCGCACTCTGTGTTCTCCTCCTCAGCCGATTCCTGTAAATGGCCAGGAGTGGCCCTCAGCAGGACGGGGCCGTCCTAGATGTTTGCTCACGGTGTCCTTCCCCGTCCTCTGTGTGCTCCCTCCCACCCCCCGTCTGCCTCCCTGGGTGGACCGGCTCGCTCCTGTCGTAGGGCTGGGCTGTTCGATTGAGGTGAGAGACCTCCACCCGCGGGGCTGGTCAGTTCAGCATGGGATTCCAGGCCTTGTAGACCTTGGGGTCACCCGAGCTCACCACATTGTGGCCAGAGCCTGAGAAGCCCAGAGCTCTCTTAGGAGGGTAGGCCCGAGGGGTAAGGAAGGAGAGTTGGCTGAGCGGTGAGAACCGATGCTAATTAGAACAGCTAAGGTTTATAGTAACAATTTTATGATTATTTCATCATCATCGTTTTCATCATTAACAGCTAAGTATTTACTGAGCACTTACTACATGCCAGGTAGCGTGGCAGCTGTTCAACACGGTGTATTTCCTTTTAACAGCCCCGAGCAGTGGCCACTACGATGACCCTACCATTCTAGAGAGGTGGAAAGGGAGACTCGGAGACATTTCAGGAAGAAAGGGGCCAGGCCACTGTTGATTCCTGGGCATGACTCCCATTTTCCAGAGAAGGAAACCGAGAAGAGTCAAAGTCACAGACAGCCACACAGGCACAGGCCCCTGGGGTGAAGACCCTCTCCACGGGGTGGGGAGCACTACGTTGGGAAGGCCCGAACAATCAGCCAGAAGTCCCCACGATCTGCAACTCGGCCTGCGTGAGAGCACCCATTCAGAAACATGTCCGCGGCAGGCCGGAACCCTGCAGAAAATATCCCAAGACAAACAGCATGGGGTGGGGGATAGAGCCCTGCACCGGGACCAGGTATGAATCCCAGTTCTGTCATCTCTAACCCATTGCATCATCCCAGACAGGTTCCTTCCTTGCTCTGGCCTCAGTTTCCCTGCCCGCGAACTAAGTGGGTGGGACTCCAACCCCCAAGGTGGGGGGTGCCACGAAACTCACCTGAGGCTGGCTGAGCCCAGGGTGCCTGAGGCTATTTTCCTGGGAGATGGGGCTTATGTCCCGCTCCTGGCCGGCACACTCGAGAACATTTGCTCTCCTGACCAACGGACAGCCCGTCCCTCCTCCGCCCTCACCCCCTCGCCATCCCCAAAGCAAACGAAGCTGATTGTCTTAGCTGGCCCTGTGGGTGCTGGCCGGGTGGCTAGCCGCAGGCCACAGGCGGAGGTGCCACCCGCCAGAGCCCCGCCAGACACACAGGGCATTGTCCCCTCAGTCAACAGCCCCTGGGCACCTCGGCCCGGCTCCTGGCCCGCCCCCATGCCCCTCGCCGCTGCCTGCCCCTGCGCCAGGCCCAGCCAGCTGGGGGCCCGAGGCTCCCAGCTGATGACGAGCCCACCCAGCCACCCCCAGCAGCCCCCTGACGAGCTATAATTGCTTCACTCCATCCTGCTGCTGCCATTCTCTTGGCGGAGGCACCTGGGGTTCCAGGCCGGCGGCAGCTGCAGACCAGCCTCGCGGGGATGGACTGGCCGCACAGCCTGGTACGTGGCGCTTCCCCACCCCACCCCACCCCCACCCCACTTTAGGGCCTGACTGTTTCGTTAACTTCTTTCCTATTGATTAATGGCCGCCTCTGTTTGGCTTGGAATCTGCGGAGGCAACTTCTCTCTCTGCCGTCTCCCCCAGGGTGAGAAAGAAACAGAGACTGGTCTCAGAGCCCGCAGCCATGGCCAACAGCTCCGGCTCCTGACCTGGGCTCAGCTCATTCACAGTGAGGCCCTTTCAGGCCAAAGCCGTCAGGGGAGACCCTGGCCAGCTCTGTTATCGGGGGTATTTCCAAAGGGTGTCTGTGTCCTGCCCCCCCCCACCCCCGCTGGGGTCCTGAGATCCCCTGCTGTGTGACCTTGGGCAAGTCCTTTTTGTTTCTGGCTCCCAGGAAGGCGGACTTTGATTTTGTTCGGGGGGGGGGGGGGGGGGGGGTTCTCTGAGGGGAGAGCCAGAGTTTCAGAACGCCACGTAAGACGCTCAGATGAGAAAGTCAGCGGTTAAGGAGACAATTTTCTGCACTGGAATCCAGGACCAAAAGGGAAGAATTTAGCGCCCTGAGTCTCTGGCACCAGGCAGCGTGCTGCCAGAAGGGGCTCTGCTGAAACTTGTTTCCCAGGGTCCAGACTTGCTGGGGAGCCTGGGTAGTTCAGGTGTGGGCCCTGCAGGTGGTGACGTGAGTGACTCAGGGCAGGTAGGAGCCTGCTTAGATTCAGAGACCAGATGAAACCCTCTGGAAAGTTCCTCCTTTCTGGCGAGCACCGAGCCCCATTCAAGTTCTGGTCCTTGTCTCCCGGGCCTGCTGAGGAGTCTGGCTTCTGTCAGGCCCCCCGGGGCTTCTCTCGAGCAAGCCAGAGCCTTTCCTGACAATCCCAGTTCTGTGGGAAGAGGGGGACGATGGTCGGTGATGTTGGATGCAGGTGGGTGAGGTGTGGATGGTGGGCTGCAGGCAGAGGGTTGGGCACAAAGGAGGGGAGCATAGGGGTCATGGCGCCCCACAAGGAGCCTCAGCCGGGACCTGCCTGTCTCCCCACCTTCGTCCCCTTCCTTCCTCTGCACCCTCTATTTCAGCCTTGTGGTGTCCCGAGCACAGCTCTTCACTGACTCAAACCTCCTTTTACACGGCCCCGCCCCGAGATATTTAGACTCCCTCTGCCCACATCTGCCTCACTCTCATGCTTCAAACCTCACCTACGTGCCTGCTCCCCAGAAAGGCCTTACAGGGCCAATCCATTGCCACCAGATTAAGCAGGTGGCCCTGACCTCTAGCCACAAGCAGCCCACCTCCTTGTCATCAAAAACAAGCCCCAAGAGATTAGGGGATTGTTCCTTGTCCACTGTGTGCTCCCGGTCCCAGACTGGGAGCTACAGACGGGCTGGGGTGGGGATAGCCGTTCACTGACCCAGTCATGGGGGTGAGCCACTATGTGGAAACTGCTGCAATATCTACCCACACGAAGTCTGTGCTTAGTCGGGATGGACGTATGAAAGAGCCATACCCACACACAAACTGTAAGTCTACAGTCACTCAAGGTGTGTGTGGTGTTGGGAGCCCAAGAAAGTTTACTGAGGCATCCCTAAGGGCATGACACTGGGCTGAGACACGAGGGGTAGGAGTATTTAGAAGGTGAGGGGAGGCAGGACTCTGCAGGTAGAAGCTGGTGCAAAGTCCCTGTGGCAGGAAGGAGCATGGTGGGAAAAAGGGTTTCAGAGAAGGCCAGAGAAGACCAGAGCACAGGTGTGAGAGGAGGTCGGGGGCAATCTGAGGAGGCAGAGCTCAGCAGCGGTCAGACCGTGGGGCAGAGTCGGGGTGTCGTTACCCTGAGGGTGAACGGTTAAGCTGGAGGGTGACATGATCACATTTGCCTTTCAAACATCTATCCCTGGCCATGGTATGGAGACTGGATTGAAGGAGCCAGGGAGATATGTGTGGAGCCCAGGCAGGAGGCTTTTGAGGGAAGTGAGGATAGTTGCCCAGACAGAGAAGTGGGAGTGTGGGGAGATGTTTAAGAGGTACTACAGGCAGGAGTTACTGATGACTGTGGTACATACACACGTGTGTGGTACACGTGTCATGGCCTGGCGGGACCAGGCCAGGCATGGCAGGAGAGGGTGGTCCCCACAGAGCCTCTCTTCGCTCTCTCCTTCCTGGGCCTTGAGTCTTGGCTCAGAGTGACACCTGGATCTCCCACCTTTGACATGTGGCCTTCTTCCCCAGCTGCTCCTTCTCACCCTCTCCATCTTCCTGGGGCTGGGCCAGCCCAGGAACCCCAAAGGCAAGAGGAAGGGGCCAGGGCGGCCTGGAACCCTGGCTCCAGGGCCTCACCAGGTGCCACTGGACCTGGTGTCCCAGGCGAAGCCGTATGCCCGCATGGAGGAATACGAGAGGAACCTCAGGGAGTTGGTGGCCCAGCTCAGGAACAGCTCCGAGCCAGCCAGAAGGAAGTGTGAGGTCAACCTGCAGCTGTGGCTGTCCAACAAGAGGAGCCTGTCACCCTGGGGCTACAGGTAGGCCGGGCTGGGCAACTGGGGGCGAACTGTACACCCCACTGTCCCCATCACTGTCACACGCAGACCTTGGATTCAGAGACCTGAATGCCTGGTTTGAATCCCAGCTCTGCTTCTCACTGGCTGCGTGGCTTAGGGCAAGCTTAGCCTCTCTGAGCTCCAGGTTCCTCAGTGCAAGTGGTGGTGATACGGGTTTATAGTCATAGGTATTGGGTTTTTTTTTCCATTTCAAAAAATCGAAATACAATTAGCCAACATATAGTTCATCATTCATTTCAGAGGTAGCGCTCAGTGATTCATCGGCTGCACGTAACACCCAGGGCTCGAGACATCACGGGCCGTCCTTAATGCCTGTCACCCGGCTACCCCATCCCCCACCAACTCCCATCCATTGACCCTCAGTTTCTTTCCCATAGTGAAGAGTCGCACCTCATAGGTTTTATAGGCTTGTTATTAAATGAGCTATGGAGGCAGAGCCCAGGGATCATGGTTCATGTCCCTGCTAAGGCACCGGCCAGGCTCTCACTTCCTCCCAGTTACAGGTCTTGCAGGCGGCACTGAGTTGCTGTGTCTGCCTGGGTGTCATGTCCGCCTGGCATCTTCCCAGGGCCTCCATCAGAGTCTTGTAAGGATGCTCGTGGCCCACTCAACAAGGAAGAGGCCCAGAAAACAATATTTTATATATCTTCTCGTGATTAGGGTGTGTGGTTAGGTTTGTGAGTTAAGACCTGCTATGCCTGCATGATGGGGCCGGTATCTCACCTTGGCTGTAGCTCTCCTTCTAAGCCCAGACCCTGGCATGTAGAAGGGGCCAAATGTACGTGTGTTGAGTGAATAATGAAGAAATAGACTAACCTGTAAGGGTCCTCACTCACAAATCAGGCCAAATATATATATATTTTTAAAGATTTATTTGAGACAGAGAGTGTGTGTGCATGAGCAGGGAGAGGGACTGAGAGAGAGGGAAGAGACACTCAAGCAGACTCTGCTGTGGAGCCTAACGTGGGGCTTGATCTCACAACCCTGAGATCATGACCTGAGCCAAAACCAAGAGTCTGATGCTTAATCAACTGAGCCATCCAGGTGCCCCCAGGCCAAATATTTTTTAGCTGCACACCTTAGGTCCCGAGACCCAAGAAGGGCATGTTCAATAGAACTTTCTGTGATGGTGGACAATCTAATATGGTAGGCACTAGCTTCATGTAACTGTGGAGCACTTGAGATGTAGCTACTGCAACTGAGGAACTCATTTTGCTTATTTCATTTATTTTATTTAAGTATAGTTGACTAATTTTGATTGAGTTAAATTTAAGTAGCCACATGTGGCTAGTGGCTACCGTATCTGGAATATGGCAATCGGGAAGGTCCATTAAAATCCTGCAAAGCTGGGCTTCAAACTTTACTGTGCCCTTGATTTTTTTGCGGGGTAGGGGGAGCTTATAAAAATGCAGGTTCTGACTCAGGAGATCTGTGATAGAGATGAGATTTTGTATTTTTTTTCAAGATTTAATTTATTTATTTGGCACAGAGAGAGCACAAGCAGGGGGAGCGGCAGGCAGAGGGAGAGGGAGAAGCAGACTCTCTGCTGAGCAGGAGCCCAACGTGAGGCTCGATCCCAGGACTCTGGGATCATGACCTGAGCCAAAGGCAGACACTCAACCACTGAGCCACCCAGGCGCCCTGAGATTTTGCATTTCTTTTTTTATTTATTGGACAGAGAGAGAGAGAGAGGCAGAGAGGCAGACAGAAGGAGGGGGAAGCAGTTTCCCCACCAAGCAGAGAGCCCGATATGGGGCTCGGTCCCAGGACCCTGAGATCACGACCTGGGCCGAAGGCAGAGGCTCAACCCACTGAGCCACCCAGATGCCCCGAGATTTTGCATTTCTAATAAGCTCCTGGGTGCTACAGATGTTCCAGGTCCACAGACTCCCTCTCACCCATTTAGCAGATGAGAAAGCTGAGGCACAAGGAAGGCGTGGTCACAAAGCAAGCCCCCATACTGTCAGCTCTACGAGGGAAGCGGTGTGTTGTCCATCAGTGAACACCTCATGTCTAGGACAGAGTCACTCACGTGGTGGGTGTGTGAAAGTAGGTCTTGAATGAAGAGAAATGCAGTCAGCATAGAACCCGGGCCTCCTGACTCCTCTTCTGGAGAGGATTAGACATCAATATGTTCCTATATCATTTCCTGTGGATGAAATTTCCCAAGAATATAAACACATGATGGGGAGGAGGCATGAGACACAGAAAGCTTTAGCTTCCTTGTGATCCCACAGTACAATCTAGTGCAGAGATGGGCAACTTGGGGATGAGAGAAGGGAACTGGGTGACTGACTGGTGCCCTTGAGTCTGGATAACCTTGGGGCTGGCTTGCCTTCCAAGATCTTCAGTTTTCTCACCCGGAACCCAGAGTTAATCACTGCCCATCCTCCAGCAGAGCACATTCTTGCTGCAGGGATCAACACCCGGGTTAGGAAAGGTAGGGGTGTGGGGGATGGGTGCCCTGTCCTGAACACCTGCCACTCGGGGCTCTCTCCTGCCTTCCTGCAGCATCAACCATGACCCGAGCCGCATTCCCGCAGACCTGCCGGAGGCGCAATGCCTGTGCCTGGGCTGCGTGAACCCCTTCACCATGCAGGAGGACCGCAGCATGGTGAGCGTGCCCGTGTTCAGCCAGGTGCCCGTGCGCCGCCGCCTCTGCCCGCTGCCGCCCCGCACTGGGCCGTGCCGCCAGCGTGCGGTCATGGAGACCATCGCCGTGGGCTGCACCTGCATCTTCTGAACCGGAGGCTGCGGGGAGCCAGAGACCGCCCTCCTGGTGCTTCCACTCCAAGTGAGGCCCGTGAGCAGTAAACACTGTCTTTCATTAAGCAAGATCTTGGATTTGCTCCTTATGGCTCCGAAGTCGAAACCAGGGTGGGGATGGGAGGCGGCGGGGTGGTAGACTTTAGACCAATGTGAAGGAGGATATCCCATCATCCAGAGTTCTACAGCACTGAGATGGGTTATTTTAAAATTATCACATTCATTTCTACATTGGTCTAAACCTATATAGGAGTGAGTAAGCCCTAGCTCTCCCCAAGTCAGTCAAGGACAATTGCAAACAAGCTCTTAGGAAGCAGCGGGCTCCCAGTTTCTGGTAGGGCCCAGCTAATGCTGAGGCTCTGTGGATACTGTGCAGCAAATTTCAGGTCTGGTTGGACTAAGTGACCTCTAAGGTCTCTTTCAGCTCCAAGATTCTCTGCAGGACAGCCTTAGACCCAGAAAAGAGCAGAGCCTCTGGGTTGCTGAAGAGTGGGGGTTTTTCACCTGGGCCAGCCACCCCCTGAAACTTCCACGTGGACATGGCATTTTTCCCAGCTGGGCTCACTCGCTTTGAGCAAAGGGAGAATCGAGAAGCACCAGTGTAGATCATTCTTTCCTCCAGGAAGAAAGGAGATCTGGCTAGATGGTTTGCTGATCTCAGTGCTTCTCAAACCTTAGCTAGCACCAGAATCATTTGAAGGGCTCCTTAAAACACAGAGTGCTAGGCCCCACATGCTGTGGCTCTCAGTATTTTCCAGGTGGGAGCTGAAACTTGGTTCTTTCTTTCTTTCGTTTTTTTTAAAAGATTTTATTTATTTATTTGAGAGAGAGAGAGAGCACGAGTGGCCTGGAAGGGCAGTGGGAGAAGGAGAAGCAGACTCCCTGCTGAGCAGGAACCACTCCCCACCCCAACTTGGTGAGGTTTGTTCCTAGGACTCCAAGATCATGACCTGGGCAGAAGGCAGATGCTTCACCGACGGAGCCACCAGGCGCCCCAGAAATTTGGCATTTCCAATGCAGTGATTCCCAGATGACACTGATATTGTTTGTTACACTTTGAGAACCACTGTTTTTTTTTTTTTTTTTTTTAATTTAAATTCTAGTTAACATACAGTGCAATATTGGCGTCAGGAGTAGAATTTCGTGATCCATCACTTTCATACACACCCAGTGCCCATCATAACAAGTGCTTTCCTTAATGCCCACCACTGTCTTGCCCATCCCCTCCCCCCATCAACTCTCAGGTGAGAACCATTGGCTTAGATCAAGACACTCTGCTGATCAAAAAGGCACTGGACTGACTTGTTGTAAAGCCCCTGTTTGTTCCTGCCCCCTGGATAACTCCCTGCTCCCCCCATTAGCTCCTTGCAATTCAATCCTCCCCCGACCTCTTAGTCCCCACAGCGAGCCTAAATCAGCTGTTCTAGGGTCTAAAAATACCTTCCCTACCCCCAAGACAGCTGAGGGGCTGAGGCTATTTTCTGAGGGTAAGAATAGCCGGCACTTCAGGGGTAATTTCAATAAGAGGGCCAACAGCCAACATGAGGATACTTTGCTTGGCTCCTCTACCTGCAGTTTTCGCTCTGAATGCTTTCAGAGTCGAATTCATGAAAGGGCAATGATTAGGTATGCGCCTGCCTGGGGTGGTAAGCAACTTACCTTTTTTGGTATTGTTCTAGAGTGGATACTGGTTAAAATTACCCCAGGAAGCTTTGGCCTGGTTCCAGACACATGGAAAATAGCCAACCCCGGGCTGATGCCCTCAGCAGCCGTTCCTCCTCCCCGGGGTGGTTCATCGCTGAGGCCCCCACAGCCTGCTCTCTGGGCCTTAGGACATAGCCTTCAAGCCTGGCTGTGGCGTGAGGGCGTGGGAAGAGCTAAGCTGCAGGAAAGTGGCTCTAGTCCTGGGATACCCTGTGTTCCCTGGGGCATAGGGATTGGGCCGGGAAACTCCTCATCTTGGCGGGACAGACTGTCCTACTCCTACCAGGCCATCAGACACACAGACATCCTCAATAAACGCTGGTTAGTTTTATACGGATGCTGCCTTTTCCTCTCTCTGGGCTTCAGTATTATCGTCTGTGAAATGAGCAGATGGGATTTAGGATCTTTGGGGTCTTTTCCAATGTTACCATTCTGCAGCTTAGGAACTTGGCCTCGTGAGCCTGGACTAACAGCTGGTCCTTCTCAGCCCCCCTGGTCTAAAGGGTAGCAGCAAATTGCTCAGGACCTTTGGAGGTCCAGGGAAAGCACTGGGTCTATATTGTGCCCAGGAACCTCCTTGGGTTTGAGTCTATGTGTGTTTTATGTTTTGCACTGCCTGGCGAGAAACCGCCCCTTCCATGAGAATAGGAGCCGTATCTGCCTCCTTCAGCGAGGCATCTCCAGCACTAGCTCTGGGTCCAGTGCTAAACCGGCTGCAGGGCTTGGTGAATGAATGCATGCGTGCACTCACGCATGGAGGCCTCTAGGGGGAGCTCAAGATCTGCCCCAGCTTCTGTTGCTCCTTCAAAGGTGGATCAAGAGCTAAAGGCATTCCTCTCTGCCCCTGCCAATCCTTAGTCCTCCCCAACTCTACCCTCCACAACCTCCCCTACCTCCAAGTGTTAAAGTTTCACTCAGGTCACCTGCTCTGAGAGTGGAGTCCCTGCGAAGAGTTTTAAATGTCCACCACACCACTCCATGACTATTGCGGACGAGGGTGGCCTCCTTCCTTCCTTGTTTGGCAGATTATAGGGCTCTCTATGTCCCAGTAACTGCTTTCTCTTCTCCCGGAGGGCAGTGGGTTCTTGGGGCTTCCTGTCCTGGTCTGAGAAGGCTAGACTGGGCCCTGCCCGTCCCCATGCTCCCTTCTGCTGTCTTCAGGAATCTCTGGATTTTCCTTGCAGGCACAGAGGGGGTGAGATCCAGCTCCCAGGTGGGGGCTTGGGGAAGCGGTCCAGCAAGAAGTGTGGGCATTTTGGCCCGCGTTGGTTCTGAGCTGTTTAGGCCTGTCTACCCAGACAAAGGAAGTTTCTGAAGGACGAGCCTGCTCTACGGCATTGAGGCCGGGGCGTGGAGCCAAACAAAGCCCCCGCTGAGGACTGGGGATCAGGTGGAACTGTTCTCGTTTGCCTCTTCTGTATGCACAGCCTTAGGAATGCAAGGGAGGGATGGTTATCAGGGACCAGTTTGAAATTGGCCTTGGCTCTCTCTGGCCCAATACCAACGCTCATCAAAGACAACATGACAGCCCGCGGCATCTTCATTTTAAACACAAACCATGAAAGGATGTCGTTACATATTGATTCCACTGGCCTTGAGGAGAGGGCGAGGGCACAGCCCCATCCTGCATGTGGTTGGTCTCTCTAACACCCTTTCCACTTCTCCAGATTGGTAGTTTGGATGAGACCCCACTCTGCTCCGGGAGAGGGACTTGACTGTTCTAAGCCAATGGACTTCATTTCTTCCCCTGTGTCCTGCCGAGCTGACGAGCCGTGTAGCAGAGCAGTAAGCCAATCAGCACGCGGGGTGTTTGCTTGGTCACCTCGAATTCTAATTTGGTCAGCCGGGCCCCCCCGCTGGTGCAGAGTGGGTCTGAGAGACCTCTTGCCCTGGGTGCTGTTGGCAGCCATCCTTGACCACGAGAGAAGAAATGGGTCTGGCACGGCACAGAGCTGACGCTTGCCCTGTGCCTGGACTCTCATTACCAGTAAGACCTTTCTGTTGCTTAGGTCAGCGTAAGGCTGTTTTTTTTTTTTACTACTGCAAGCCAAAGCATTCTCACCGATGTGCCGGCTTTGTAAATCCTATAATAACTGACGGGTAAGTACTGGGTGCGCTTCAAAGGCATTCTTCACTTCCACCACTGTCATCCCAGAGCAGCAAAAACAACTTCGAGGCCAGTTTGGGGGTGCAGGGTATTTTGGTCCACGCTGAATTTAAAAAAAATTTTTTTTTTAAGATTTTATTTATTATTTATTTATTTATTTTCAAAAGAGCGAGAGAGTATGTGCAGGAACCAGCACACCAGCAAGGGGAGGGACAGAAGGGGAGGGAGAGGGAGGAGGAAAGAATCTCAAGCAGAGCACATAGAGCACAGAGTCCAGGGCAGGGTGAGATCCCATGACGCTGAGAGCAAGACCTGAGCTGAAACCAAGAGTCAGAGGCTTAACTGACTGAGCCACCCAGGCACTCCTGAATTTAATTATTATTTTTAAAAATATTTTATTTATTTATTTGACAGAGAAATCACAAGCAGGCAGAGAGGCAGGCAGAGAGAGAGGAAGGAAAGCAGGCTCCCTGCCGAGCAGAGAGCCCGATGCGGGGCTTGATCCCAGGACCCTGGGATCATGACCTGAGCTGAAGGCAGAGGCTTTAACCCACTGAGCCACCCAGGCGCCCCTGAATTTAATTATTTTTAGGGAGACGCTCCAGATTTAAGCCCCCTGAACTCACCAAGAGACCTTGGGTGAGTAATTTCCTCATGCTGTGCTGTTGTCACCATCTTTACAGAAAGAGGGAAGTTTGCAGGATGACCTTGGGAGCCATTCCTGTTAGGAAAGCACAGTATCAGTGCTGTTTGGCTGTGTCGTGTCCTCACTGTTTCTGGGCCCTCCCCCAGAGCCAGATTAGCAGGTCTGGGTGGGAGCTGGGCATCAGACTCAGCTTCATCTCAGAACTCCTTCTGACACCTTTTCATTCTTTCTTCTGCTGGGGTGAATGTTTGTGGGTAAGGTAGGGCTGCCCTCCCCCATCTGGGAACTTGTATTTTTTTTTTTTTAAAGAATTTATTTATTTGACAGAGAAAAATCACAAGTAGGCAGAGAGGCAGGCAGAGAGAGAGAGAGGAGGAAGCAGGCTCTCTGCCGAGCAGAGAGTCCAATGTGGGACTCCATCCCAGGACCCCGAGATCGTGACCTGATCCGAAGGCAGTGGATTAATCCACCAAGCCACCCAGACGCCCTGGGAACTTGTATTCTTGCAAGAAAGATCCACTGTGTTACTCTTCAACCCTTGCATAATGGACAGAATGGTCAACTCTTCCAGGTGCCAAGGAAAAGCTTTTTTCCCCCCATGGCCTGGTGTATTCCCCTTTTCCCCCTGGTTGCCAGGAAGCTCAAAGGTATACTAACAGTTTCACTGAGGTGAATATCTCAGTAACCATCTCTTCCTTGGGTCCTACCACAGTCATCTCTCCTAATACTCAGTGTTGTTAAGAGGCTTGTTGAGAGGTGGTGTCTAGGTACCTAGTACCTAGTACCCTAGTATTTAACTAGGTACCTCATATCTAGCAAGCACACAGGAAATAGGAGCTATTATCATGTCTTATGTTTTCTGGTCTTCTACTTTATTTGTAACCATCTGGTACATGTCTTGGTTTTTATTAAAGATTTAGTTATTCGAGAGAGACAAGGCAAGAGAAAGAAAGAGAGAACAAGCAGGGAGAGGGGCAAGAGAGAATCTTACGCAGACTCCCTGCTGAACACAGAGCCCAGAGCCTGAGGCAGGGCTTTGATCCCAGGACCCTGAATCATGACCTGAGCCGAAAACAAGAGCCAGCTGCTCAACCAACTGAGCCATCCAGGCACCCCAGTTTCATTGTAGGTGCTGCCTCACATACATTTTGGGAGTAGGCAATGAGAAGCAATAAAGAAATGTGACTCGGCATTCTCTGCCCCTTATTTCCTCCCCAGTCACTCCCATCTTCCCCTTAGGAAACCAAATTAGAAGCAGCTGGAGAGATGGATTTTTATTTCTTCTTAAAAAAAAAAAAATAAATAAAATGAATACACAGGCTTGAATTTCCTTCCCTCTCTTAGTCTCCCCTTAACAAGAAGCAAACACTGTGAAAGTCCGTAAGAGAGAAAGGCAGAGAGTGGGCTGCAGGGACCAGGCCGGCAGGGGCAGCGGCTTGCCACACGAGGCCTGGTGGCCAGCGCAGCCTGCCCAGCCTGGGCTGCTGTGGAGGTGAACCGTCTTCCGCGGGGTTCGGGCGCTCCCCGGCTCTCCCTGGACCCCTCACAGCTCGGTTTTCACCTTGTGCATCAGGTCCTTTTGGTCGATCTTGTCCAGGTCCTGGTACCAGCGGTTGTAGGCCAGCAGGGCCACGTTCTTGGCAGCCACCGCCATCACCTCCACCGAGCTGGCCGCCCACTCCAGGGCATTGAGGTGGAAGAGCTGGTCGTGGAGGGCGAAGCGTGGGAGGGTGCCGGGGGAGCCATACACGGGGTGGGCCCGCCACTCGGCGGTCTGCACCGAGTAGTAGGAGCGGAAGAGGGTCTTCAGCTGGGACCGGAGGAGGGGCTTGGGGGACTGGACACGCCAGACGGCGGCCTCCTGGGGCTGCTTCCGCCGGAAGTTGGCCGAGATGTTGACCGGACAGATGTTGTCCAGGGCGCAGAAGAAGTTGGGGTAGTCTGTGGTGAGGATGCTGGCGAAGGGGAAGAGCTTGGGGTCGGGGAAACCGAAGTAGGAAGAGTTGAGGTAGCCGTGGACCAAGGAGACCACGGTGGGCTGGAAAGAGCCCTGGGCAGCATCGATGGGTGGGTCGAAGCCCTCAAAGGTGATGGAGCTGCTGCTGTTATCCAGGTGCAGGGGCGTGGCGATGACCACTATGTCATAGAAGTCAGACCCATTGCCCACCTCGTTCTCGTACTCCACATAGTACAAGGGTTTCCCTTCTGGAAGGAGAGATAATAGAGCACAAAAGTCAATTTACTTCTCGCCACTACCCATTGATGTCCACCTGGGGCCCAGAGTTGAGGATATGAGGCTTTGGGTGTAGCAGGACCCTCCGGATGCTGGGTCCTGGGCTTTCCACACTGGTGTGGCTGCAGAGGAAGCATTGGACTGGGAGTCAGGAGTCTGGAGCTTTTGCTCTAGCTCTGCGGCTCAGTCGCTGGAGGGACTGGGGCAAGGCTGAGGCTCAAAGTCAAATGAATGGGGCTGGCTGGAGGGGAGTCTCAGCCTTCTGAGACCCTGACATTAGAATCGGGACGACAGTGCCCTCTGGTGTCACTTGGCAGTGCTGGAGCTTCCCACCGGTTTTTTGGAACCAGTCGGCGGCCTTTCCCAGAGCAGGGTTTAGGGACAGGCTGGTGGAAGCACCCCTGGTCTAGGAAACAGAGTGGCCATGCACGCTGCTCTGCTCACTCACCCGTATTTTGCAGGGTCACAGAGGTCACTGTGGCGTGGATCACGTTGGCCTTGGTGAGCTTCAGCAGGCCGGAGCAAACCAGCTTGTTGCCTCCCTCCACAGACCACAGGCTGCCCTGGGCCCCAGCTAGAGACATGGCTCCTGGGAGGGGGGAGAGTGGCCAGTGGGTTCTCAGAATCACTGGGCTGTGAGGCTGCAGAGTCCAGCACCATCCTACCTGCTGGGCCTCCCCCCGTCAGGCCAAGAATCCCCCAACGCGGGCATGGAGAGACAACATATGCACAAATACAGCAAAATTCACAAGGCTATCAACTGAAAACACGCTCAGTGCCAGGACCATGTATAAAAGATCACAGATGGTAAGATTCTGTTTGTACAGACTGCCCAGAAGTGGCAAATCCCTAGAAGCAGAGTGGATTTACGGTTGCCCAGGGCTAGAAGGCGGTGGGTTGTCCAGGAGGTGATGGCTACAGGTATGTGGGATTCTGGAGGCATTGAGAATACTCTAAAATTGATTGTGATAATGGATGCACAACTCAAATTCACTTTACATCGGTGAATTGGGGGCACCTGGCTGACGCAGTCAGTGGAAGGTGCGACTTGTGGTCTCAGGGTTGTGAGTTCGAGCTCTGCGCTGGGTTGTTGGGTATAGGGATTACTTAAAGATAAAATCTTTAAAAATACCAATGGGTCAATTGTGTGGTATATGAATTGCATTTTCAAGGATACACACAAGCTACTGGAAGAGTGATCAGGAGAGCCTCGCTGAGGGGACACCTGGCGGGACCTCATGGCTGGAAGGGAGCCAGCCACGCCAGCAGCGAGAGGGATAGCATCCTGGACACTAGGAAGATGCTTGTCAAATATACACCTTTTCATTCATTTATTCAACAAAAATGGGCTGAGTGCCTCCACGGGTCCAGGCCCTTTTCTAAGGGTTGGGGGTACGTCGGTGAGCAAAGGAGACAGAGTTTCTTGCCCTTGGGAAGCTGACATTCTAGGGGGAAGAGACGAAAGAAGTAAATGATGCCGCCGGGTAGGGGACTGGCACTGCAGGGGGTAAGAGGAGGTTTCCATGGGACTGAAAGCTGGGTGATGGGACAGCGGCAATGAAAAGGAACATTTGCATAAAGACATTTTAGGGAATAAGAGTTTACCATGACTGTGTCTCAGGGAAGAATGTTCCGGGTGGAGGAATGGCTGCCCAGAAGCTCCAAGATAGGAGTGCATCTGGAATGCAGGAGACATGCAAAGGGGTCCAGAGTGGCTGGGCTGGGGGGAGGGAGCAGGGAGGTGGTGGGGCCTGGACCATGGTGGCCTTGCAGGCCACTGGAACGACTCTTGGCTTTTATCTGAAGGCAAGTGGGAGCCCTTATAGACCTTACAACATAGGTCAACCTAGGTCTGATCTGATGTGTCTTTGTTTTAAAAGGCTCAACCAGCTGATGTGTTAAGAATAGCCTGCAGGGGGAAGGGGACGAGGGGTGGGGGAGGGGGGCCTGGCAGGAGACCTGCAGTAATCTGGGTGAGGGGTGCTGAGCTTGGACCAGGGAGGAAGCAGTGCTGGGAAGCGGTCAGATTCTGGCTCTAAGTGGAAGGCAAAGCAGATTCCTTTGCTTCCCTTTTTTGTTTCCTTTCCTTCCTCTCCTCTTCCTTTCCCTCCCTCCCTCCCTTCCCTCCTTCCTTCCTTTGCAGATGAGATATGGTAAGTGATGGATATCGTATGTGATGGATATCAGAGAAGGCGCCAGTCCGGGTTTTGGCTGGGGCAATGGAAGGAGCTGTGGAAGACTCTCAGAGAGGCGGGCTTGAGGGGAAGGTCAAGAGCTCAGGTTTGGCCACCTTGGTGGCCACCACCAGGCCCACCAGTGGAGACGTAAGGGGAACACTGGACACGTGAGTCTGCAGTCCTGAAGGGAGGTCTGGGCTGGAAGGCGTGCTTGGGAGTTGGTGGGTGGAAGTGTGAGTGGTTGAGACGTGGACCAAGGACTGAGCTTGCACCTTCCATGTTAGGAGGCGGGGAGGAGAGAAGGGCCCTGGCCTGAGCTGGAGGGTGGCAGGTTATGTACATGCCCGCTGGCCCCAGCAGGCCAGGTTCTGAAACCAGCCCCAGCAGGAGCGGTGGAAACACACTGGAACTAAGAGCTGAGCTTTGCTTCCACCATCTGAAAAATGGGGTGAACATCATTTCCTGGCAGTCTGGAGGACCCATGCCAGAATCAAAGAGGGTTGAGGCAGGAATGTGCTTAGACAGCTGGACTGAGCCTGGTGGGTGTGGGGTTGACACTGGCGGGGGTTGGGGGTGGGGGTGGCAACCCATCCTGGGTGCTGTGGGCCAGGGAAGGGCAGGAGGCAGCCCGAGGGCAGAGGCTCACCAGCGAAGGCAGGCATTGCTGCAGACTGGCCATAGCTGGCCCGCAGGACAGCGGAGACGACATCGTCGATAAAGCGCTGAGTGACGCCCACTTGGAGCAGGGACTCGGCCACGGAGCGCTGGGTCATGTTGACGAAGGCAGACTCCCCCAGCGAGTAGAGCAGCTCCTCCACGCCCGAGAAAGCGTAACCATGGGCCTGGTACTTATAGATCCTGGAAGACACGCAGAGCTGGAGCCCGTGTGCCAGCTGACCAGCCAGCCCTGGCTCCCACCACCTGGGCGGCCCAGCAGGGCCGCCCTGCCTTTCCACGAGGAGGGTGAGAGAAAAGGCTGGTTTCTTGGCCTGTCTGCTGACGCTGGTGGGCCTCCCCCAACTATAGGGACAGTGCAGGGGGGCAGGGCAAACTGTCTGGAGCCCCACTAGACCTGGTTTCCCCACGGCGCTGCTAAAGGACAATTAAGGTGTCTGAACTGTCCTGCCTGAGGGTACAGTCCTCTTCTCACCCACAGGGGACTGCCAGGCAGGGGGCCACAGTCCACCCCCACTGTCACACTGCTCGCTTCAGCAGCATGTGCTCTGCGCTGGCTTCTAGGGCCATGGTGGACCCGGTGGGATTGGCCTCATACACCAGTGTTGTCATGTTTGGTGCTAGCCCAGCCTGGCCTCCCTCCCAGCCTCATCCGACAGGGCTCCCCTGCACCCCAGCGGGCTCCCGTCTCGCCCCTCCACAGCAGCCCCAGTCTCAGGGACTGACTAGCTGATGGAGTTCTGGAGGCACTGGTCTTTGAAATGCTGCCTCTACCTGGGCTGCTTTGTCAACGTGCTGAGTCTGGTCATAATGGGACATCCAGATGGAGTTCCTCTCCATGAAAGAAAATCAGCATTGTAGGTTTGAGTAAAATGGACAAGGGGGAAAGACGTCAGAAGGGTCAGGACATTACGGTCTGGGGGATTCCTGGTAAGTAACAGGTAGGGATGCCATGAAGGGCACAGGTGTGGAGGCGAGAAGCGGGGCAAAGCACAAGGAGGCCGGGAGGCCATCCTGAATGTCTGCCTCTGGGCCAGGAAGCGAGGAGGCCCCTCAGGGGAGAGCTGGCGTGCCAGGTGGCGAGTGGGCGAACGGTGAGAAGCAGACACAGTGACATCGGACCACTTGTCCTCATCATATGAAGGAGTCGGGGAGGAGGCTGGGGCCCAAGGAGGAGGGAAGTGGTGAAAAAGGAGTTTGTTCTACATGGGAAAACCGGGGGTCAGTTGGGCTTAGAAGGGCACAGCCTGCCGCTGTAAAAGGCCTCTAGATGTGCTTCATTTGGCTTATTTCTAAGATGAATGGGTTACATATACTGAAAAACCAGGAGATTTCACACATCACTCTGGATTTCTGGCATCTTCTAGAAAACCGGAAGACCTAGCCACAGGAGATCGGCATTCCCACAGGGCAGAGTGCTAGCCACCCCCTTCAGACAGGGCCCTGCTCTTCGGGGCAGCCCACTGCCCGCTCTCCTCTCCCACCAGCTGCCTCCACTTCCGCACACGCCGGGGGTGTCCTTGTAGGTGGTGGCGTTTGCAAGCCCCGCCTGGCGTACCTCATGAACTTCTCCATGACCTCCTCCACCCACATCTGCAGCCGCAGGAAGCTGATGCCGTAGTGCCACCAGAGGCGGAAGAGGTTCAGCAGGTACCAGTCTGTCTCCTCCAGCACGAAGTGCTCCCCGCTGAAGATGGCGCTCCTGCCCACCACCTCTCGCCGGTGCCTCAGGCCTGAGGGGACAGGCAGGAGCCCCTCAGGTCCCTCTCAGAGCGCCCCTCACCCCCAGGAGATCTAGCAGTGCCTGAGCGACATTTAGGGTCCTCCTGAAGGATGCAAATGGACTGGCTCCGTTAAAGGGAAGAGCCAGCCACTACGGTCTGCTCCTCTGTGCTGCTTGTTTGGAACAGTCAACACATGCCCAGAGAAGGCTAGTTGATAAAGATGTGAGATTTAAAGTAATGTACCAGTTTACAGTGGTTTTTTTGAACAGGGATGCACTCAGTCACGAGTGCAGGGAATTCAGCTGTCATCCTGGAATGGCCAGGGACTGACTGCTGGCTCTTGGATGGCAAGCCCCAGCTCCAAGACCATCTGGGCAGAGTCCCGGCTCTTTTCAACCGTCCACACGCGACAGCCTACAGAGCACCGGGACTTCAGCATCTCGCTTCATCCTTTCTCAGCCTGGGAAGAGGCAGAACAGGTGACAGCAGCCCCCAGTTAAAGATGTAGAAACCGAGGCTTAGCTTCTAGGACCTGCCCCAAGTCACAGGCTTCTGTTTCTTCCCCCCCATTCCTGTCCCTGAGCCACCAAGTTCCCCATTGCGGAGGCCACATTCCTTCGGCATCCTTCCAGAGATTTTCTGCCAACACTCCTAAGGATGGGTATAGCCAGGAGTCACTCCTCCTCCGCCCCCACATACTATCTGCAGCTCTGCATCCTACTGACACGCTGTGTCTCTGCAAGTGCTCTACACTAGGCCTGAAGGACTTCCCCAGTCTGGCTGCTGTGCACTTCAACAGTATTTACTCTCAGATCCCAGTGGGGGGCGGGGGCAGGTGGGATGTTTTCAACCTTCTGCTACCTCCAGCAACGCTGCGATGAGTAACTGTGTGTGTTTGCCACTTAGCTCTCTTTAGTACACCTGGTCCCTTCTGAGAAGCAGAGCTTGTGTGTCAAACAGGACTGGTGTCTGTGGTTTCACTAGTTGCTGCTGGCGTTGAATTCGGCTCTTACTCCTTGTGGGGCCGCAGCAAAGGTGTGGAAACCCTCTGAGCCTTCCTTTCCTCAGGAGACCTAACACCTGCCTTACAGGAGGGTGGCTGGGTAGGGAGGCCGGAATGCCTACATCCCACCTGGAAGGATGCCAGGTACCTGGCAAGCACACAGCACATGGAAGACATTATAATTATGGCTACCGAGAGGCAGCAAGTCAAAAGGGAAAGAAACTGGCTTGGGTTCTAATCCCCGCTCTGCAACTAACTCACTGTGTAACCTCAGGCAAGTTCCTTCCCCTCTCTGGTCTCAGATGCTCCATCTGTAAAACGAGGAGATGGGGCTACATGACCCTCTGGCCCTGACCTCCAGGGCCATCTGGGAAAAGCCCAGTGGTTGCCACCAGCCCTGGGCAAGACACACGGGGGGTGGGGTGGGGGGGAGAGGACTTTGGTGCAACGCACTCACCCAGCTGCTTGACGAAGTCCTGCATGTGCAGGCTCAGGGAGTGGAAGGAGGCGGCCCCGCTCTCGTAGTGCTGCTTGTTGACGGAGATGGTGGCCAGGCGGCCACCCACAGTCCCCTTCTCAAATACGTCGATCTGTACCCGGGGCCCGAAGTGTTGCTGGAGGAAATGGGCTACGGCGGAGCCCCCGATTCCAGCCCCAACCACGGCTGTCAGCAGGCCAGGGCGGCAGAGAGGGGAGAGACAGTGCAGGGGGTGGTAAGGCCGCAGGTCCCACGCTGACACCCCCTGGGAGGTGGTTCCCAGGCCCCTGCATTTCATCTACTTATCACCTCTCAAAAAGGAAATCTGCAGGCTGGTTTTTTAGTAAAGCTATTTGCAGAGAGCAAAGGACAACCTGAAAATTGTCACCTACTGTAACGCTCATTTTATAATGAAAAAGACACGTTAGCAGGAAAGAATCTCAACATTCTGGATGATCATGTGAAGAGAATACATTTAGTTTTATACAAACTCACTACATTGTCCCTATTTTTATTTCATTCTGAATTGGTGAAAACCTGGTCACTGCAGGTACTGTTAGGCAAGATCAGTGTTTGGAAAGGACTCCTTAATCCAGGGGTCAGCAAACTATAGCCTGCGGGCCAATTCTAGGCCACAACTGTTTTTGCAAACAGAGTTCTACTGGGACACCCTCCTTCTGGAGCCTACTTATGGCTGCTTTCACACTACGGTGGCAGAGAAGAGTACTTGCCACAGAGACCCTATGGCCTGCAAAGCCTCAGGTGTTTACTCCCTGGCCCTTTACTGAAGAAGTCCGCCAACCCTTGGTCTAGGGCAACCTACCACCTGACACTTTAATCACTTCTACATTTGCTGTTTGCCAAGACTGGAATGTACCCTGGGACGGGCCTCTCACTACTGTGCAGGGCACCCTATGCTGGTTTGGACTCTTGTTCTAAAGTTTCAGCTTTGATGTCTTTGGGGATCTCATCATCTACTGTCTTCACTGTGCCTCCTGCTTTCCTGCTATTTGTAAACTTGGTTCATAAGCTGTGGGTGCTCTCATCCAAGTCACTGGTAAAATGTTTCACTGGCAATGTGGGCTCTGTGGGTTACCAGGCACCACTGTCCAGACAGCCTAATCTAGATACTCATAACAGCACTGTGCCAAGACAGCAGGGCAGCTATGGAGCTACTGAACTGGACAGCCACACCTCCCACAATTTGGGACCCAGCCTTCCTCCCATCTGGCAGTCTGTTTAAATAGAAAAGGAGGTAAATTTGGCGTTGATTTTTCCTTCCCAGACCCCTGTTGGACCCATGACAGACCGCCTAGGTCCTGTCAAGAAGGCAAAGGTCTTTTTGATCTGGCCTCCATTTACTTGGGCACTCCCTGCCCCACCTCCACCTCTCCCCCTTATTTGCCTCGACTTCTTTGGCTGTGGAGCCCATGACTTTGCTCTCTCACACTTGTGTTTTGGCCTATGTTGCTTCCTTTTTTGGGAACGCTGTCGCCTTTTGCCTCGCTGCTTCTAGGGCCGCCGCATGCAATTAAAGTTTTGCTTGCCTCACTCACCTAAGACAAGTCAGGTGTCACTCCCACATATTCCTCCAGCACATGCTCCTTCACCAGGGCCTTATTCTTGCACACTATCCTTCACTGGTCCATTTAAGGACTGAGAGCAGCTCCCTAGGGCCCCCAGACCCTGGCAGGCAGTAAAGCTAAGTATTTGTTGCATCTTGGAAAAACAAAACAAAAAACAAACAAACAAACAAACAAAAAAACCAAACACTTCCTCCTTTTCAGTGTTTACAAAGCCATTTCTAAGAGTGCCCTTAACCTTTTCAACCAGTGCGCTCCCTTCCTGTCTGTGACAGAGCCCCAAGATATCCATTTTTCAGAGGAACTAATATCATGAGGCCTCAAAGCTGCCCACAGGGCTCTGGGGAAGCAGAAGAGCTCACCTCATTGAGAAGCAGCGCATTCAATGCCCACAAACCGACACCCACTCCCTGGTCCATGATAAGACACGGTAGGGCCCAAGAGAATCAAGCATGGCTTTTGTCCTCCTGAGCTCAGGCAGGGAGTGGGCAGACAGACTCGAGCACTGCAAGCTATGACAACGTGTGACCCGTGCGACAACAGGGTTCCTGGGAATCCTGAGGAGGAAGCAACGTATTGTGCATGAGCACATGGAGACACAGGCCTCGCAGGGGAAGTAACGTCTGACCAGGGCCCTGGAGGACGATCGGCTTTGCCTGGCAGCAGAAGCACATTCTCCCTGGAGAGAACAGCACGAACAGGGTGGTGTGTGGAACTGTGGGGGTGGGGGTAAAGAGTCCAATGTCACACAGAGGTATTCAGATTTGACCCTGCAGCAGTCTGGGGGTGAAGCCATCCTCACAGGAAAGCTCCACAATCTCATGTGTAGAATCCAAACCACCAAGATGAGGACAATCAGAAAAGCTACCAAGCATCTTGGCATTGCCAAGTGTCCTGCCCCGGGTGACCACTGGGCCAGGTAGGCAGGGACCTGGCAGGCAACCAGCCATGTACTGCTGGAAACAGGAGTGCTGGGAGGAGGCCCTGCCCCTTCCCAGGGGCCAGTGTGAAATGTCTTGCCTGGTTCCCCATTTTTTGGGAGATGAAAGGAGTGCCCTGCCCTTCCAGACAGAGGGTGCCTAACTTCCCCATCCTTCGGAGCCAAAATCCACCTTCTCCCTGAGGTCTTCTCTGTCTGCTCTAGCTCTCAGGATTCTCTCTCCCCTGAAAACCCTAGACTCTCAGTCCCAAACTGATTTCTGGCAGGCTCATCTGTCTTAACCCTTTATGGCCTGAGCTGCAGTTTTGTAATCCAAAGAAGCCTTAGCACTGTACTAGCCCAATAAGTCTGTGGTGCTTTCAAGGGACAGGTTTCCCTGCCAATAAGGGGGCAGAGAGGGCAACTTAGTGGAGTGGGGACTCTGTCCCCCGACAGATGCTAGAAGACTAGCATCTCTGCCTCTGGGAATTTTATATGTGAGGGACTGGAATATCGTTAAGAGCCCTGTCGAGTTAAAATTGACAATTGTCAATAGAAAGAGCAAACAAATATGGAGCTCTCGTCAATGAGATGCAGGAAGAAGTATTTAGCAAATGTCCTGATGCCTGCAGTTTATTTTGAAAGGCATTAAGATGTAAGTTGAATTCATGGAGGGAGGGGAAGATAGTTATGTAATAATGCAAGTACAGGAGCAGTTTGCTAAGGGCAGAATCTAGGTGGTGAGTACACAGTTGACCACTGTGTATCCAGTTCTTTCAACTCTGCTGTACATCTGAAAATTTTGTAAATAAAATATTTTAATAAAACCCAAGATGACTGCTGTTAAAAGTTTTCCACTGTCATTCAGCAAATTGATCTCCAGCAGACATTCCTGCTTTCTCTCTCCTATTCTCTCTGAGGTTTTGGCTTAGATGTTCCTTCTAGGAAGCCCTCCAGAGCCCTCCCGGAGCCTGGAAGATGGACGAAGTGCTCTTCCCATCGGGGTACCTTCTCAGCCTTACCACTGACTTCCCTGTATTGTGCAGTTTCGCCTCCAGACAGGAACTATGGAGCACTGTGCCTGCTTCACAGACGGCCCTCAATAAACCTTTATGAATGACATCACCCAGTCCCGGGCCTCTCTGTCAGCCATCGGGGCACCTGGCAAAGAGCCAGGTCCACCGCAGATGCTCAATGCTCCTGGCCCTTCTGGTGAGATCAGTGGCCAGTTCGGTCCCAAGCCTCTTTTCCGCCCCAGGCAGCCGTTGCCACAAGCCCATGCCGTCCGGCATCAGCACCTTGCCTCCCACAGGTCCCCTTCCTCGCCCAGTCTCAGTCCCTCGCCTCTTCTCCAGCCCGTTCCTCTCCCGAAGACCCCTCCCTCGCCCAGCTTCCTTCCCCTTCCCCCACCCGGTAGCTGCCGGCTACGATCCCTTTTCCCTCACAGCCCTCCCCCGCGCAGCCCCCCACCCCGTCCTTCCCGCACCGATTTTGCTGGGCCGGGCGTCTCCGCCTGTGGCGGCGGCGGCCAGGAGCGCGGCCAGCGCGGCGAGGAGCCGGGCAGCGCGGGCCATGGCGGGCGGCGATCCGTACAGCACGCCGGCGCTCGGCGCTGGCGGGTTGGCGCTGGTCTCGCCGCCCCGCCCCGGCGCCCCACTGGCTGTTCCACCTTCAGCCCGGCGGGCCTCCGCCTCTCATTGGTCGAGCCGCCGTCTCTCTCCAGCACGAGGCGCTCATTAGCTGCATCCCTCTCGGGCAGGCGGGGTCGGTCGAGGCTTCCCCGTCCCGCCTCCTGGACGCGAGTTCTCCATTGGCTGGCTCGTCCTGCCCCCGCGCAGGTGTGCGCGCTCCGGGTGCTCAGCATCAGGACCAGGGCCGCGCCGAGGGGAGATCGACGGGAGAGGCGGGCGTCCTCGGTCCCAGTCCACCCCCTGCGGTTTCCTAGCTCTCTAACGGGTCGTCTCCGTGTCTGCTTCGGTTTCCCTTCTCTCCTGCTCCCTTTCTGGGTGGTTTTGACAGTCACGTGAGATCAGAGACTTGATACCGTCCGGCAGGATCTGCAAGCGCAGCAGATTGCTGACCAAGCGTGTGCAGGCGTGGGGGCGAGGCTCTCCCCTGCGCGCGCGTGGAAGCAAGGCCAGCTGCTTTCGAGACTGTTGTCACCGACGTGTACTTGCAGATTCTACAAGCACTTTGTGTCTCTGCCTTCTACTTAACCAAAAGAGAAGGGTTTCATCCAGTCTCTTCTCAGGGAGGAGAGGTAGGAAGGGAAGAGTAAGCTCCCATTTTCACCCTCAGAAAAGAAGAGCAGCTCAGTGCGGTTAGTTCATTACACGGCGAAGGACAGATTCCTCTGGCAGAAAATAAAGCTGGGCATGAGCTTCAGGATAAATAAGGAACACCCATATTTAATTTGGTCAGATGATGGCTAAGAGAAGAAACTGAAAGGATTCAGACGCTAGTAAAAGAGCATGTAGCTGAGATTCCAAGTCAGCTCTGAGTCACAGAAGGGCCAAGCTGGTTGCTAGTAAAGTAGTAGACAAACTATGCATTTCTTATGATCTTAAAAAATAATCTTTTTGGTAATGTTTATGTCAGAATGTAAAACTCCTTAAGTTCATTCCCTTGACTCAAGATAATTCCTTAAATTTTTTTGTTATATAAGCATTCATCAATTACTTTGTGCCAAGTTCTCTTATGCGCTGACTTAATCTGATTCTTGTAGCTTTTTGAAGGATAAATTGTATTAACTCTAAAATTCCTCCTTTTCTCCCCCCAAACAAAAGGCCTCACATATTTATTACTGAACCAACCCACTGGTGCAGAAGCATAGGAACAGAGAAAAATCATTTTCCCAATAAAACATGTCTATCATTCAGGTAGTGGTAATGTTGACACTAGGAGACCAGGAGTGAAGATGGGTGACTCTATTAGTTACCTATTGCTGCATAACAAACTACCTCAAAACTTAGTGGCTACAAGTAACAATCATTTACTTTGCCCATAAATCTGGGCTTTGGGCACGGCTCTGTGAGATCAACTCATTTCTGTTCCATATGGTGTTGGATGGGGGCTGTTCCACTAGGGGCTGGAGGATCCAATTTCTAAATGACTCGAGAGGCTGGCAAGATGGTGTTGGCTATCAGTTGAAATCTCAGCTAGGGCCTAGTTCCACTCCACAGGCTGTTTCAGTTTGCTGTCAATTGAAGGCTGAGTTGTTGTAAGGGTGAGCATCCAGAGATAGGATAGTTTGGGTCTGGAAACCAGCAGTCACTTCTACTACATTCTATTGGTCAACCACAAAGTCCAGATTCAAGGAGATTTGGAGCAATGTTTGAAACCTCCACAGCAAACTTGACCATGTGGATGGTCTGAGCGGATAGAAGTAAGAATATACTTCCTAGCACTGGGAATATGGGAAGCAATGGATTGGGGAGCCAGGATATTGAGACAAGATTAGAAGAGTAATGAAATCCAAGGCCGAACTGCTGTAAAGGCTGGCTCCAAAGAGGGAGGCTCCAGGAGGCTGGGTATTTGGCAGCCAGTTAAGCAGATGTATAGACAAAGCCAGGCAGAGCTTGACACGGACTCACGGAAGCTGAAGATCTGTGTAAGGTCACATGTCAGTGATCTGGCTGAGAGGATCAGAAATCCAGGAGTTCAAGTGACGTGACTGAAGCAGACAAGACAACTAGAACGAAGAAACAAGTGTAAGAAAATAAGGCAATGCCAGAGAGGAAGGCAAAAATATAAGTCCAGATCTAAGAAATACGTAAGAATCAGAATGAAGCAAGGCCAAGGAGGTAGGAGAACAGACAAGACTTCAACCCCAAGGCAGGGTGTAGAATGAACGTCTACACCACATCCATTTGGCTGGGCTGCTGTGAGATCTCAAGGTACCTCTGCTGAGTGTTGACAAGATGGGTCAGGAGTCAATGAAGTGACAATAATGTCAATATACAGGCAGACAAAAACACTAAACACAGGAACTAGTTATGTCAATTCAGGTTTTATTGAAGTTGCTTCTGAATATTCTATTTCATCCTTAGTCTTCCCTATTTGATTTGCTTTAGTGTACAAGAACCTTTCTTCACTTATCAGATCCTTTGCCATGAAAGAGCACCAATTAACTTATCAGTATCAAACTAATTCCCTTATGACAGTGAAGAAAATCTGTGAAAGGTTTGTAGAATCCATGTATTAAAACACCAGGATCCCCTCATCAAGTGAGCCAAAGCTTCCTTACATATCTGCAGGCCTACAACATTTCACTTTACCAACAAGATTAAAGTAACGAAGAGCAGACACAATTTTCTTGCTCCTCCAGTCTGAAAGTGTGGATTTCTTGCATTACAGTTGAAACAACAACAACACACACACACAGAAAAAAACCAGAAGCTGGAAGGAAAATAAGTCACTGATAGATTAAATTACAATTTTTTCTTTTTTTTTTTTAATAGAAGCACCACTTAAACAGTTTTCCCCTATGCCTAGACTTTAGACAGCTATTAAAAACATAGGCAAAATAACATGTATAATAGAAAGTAATAAAAATAAATATTTGAGGGCCTACTGTAGTAGACAATTTACACATTTCATTTAATCCTCACAATATTGTGAGGGAATTATAATCATTGTACAAACAAGGAAGTAGGCTCAGAAGGGTGAAATGACTGGGGCCCCAGATCACACAGGTGACTGGGCTGGGATTTATGTTCAAGTCTATGCCTCCACAGCCTATGCTCTGTTATGCTGCTCTGGCTCTCAAAAGCCTAACTTTTGAGATTCTTATCATTATAGCTCCATCTTCTAAATTTACACTTTTAAGTCTGCATAACTACTGAATAATAAAAACATAAAATTATTCTTAATCTACTTGCTAAAACAGGAGGTTGCAAGGAATATTAGAAGACTCTTCAAGTACTCGAACATTTCATACCTAAAACTATGGTTGTTCTAATTCACTGATGACGACAGCTAGTAATTCAAGTAACACATAGGTAATTGGCTCCTTTTCTTGTTGTCACCATCTGTCAATCTCAAAGGAATGAAGGCAAAAAAAGGACAAATTCCTATTGTGAAATCTGACTGCACATTAAATTTACAGTATGCACTTACTGGAAAGACCAAAGAGGTTTTGGTTTTAAAATCTTACCACCAGTGTTTCGTTTGCTTCTTAATAGCACTTTTTTTTTTTTTTTTTTTTTTTTTTGAGTATCTAATTCTGGTGGAGATGGCAGGGCCCACTGGGGGATGGTTTTATTGATACATATGTGGAGTGTGCTGGAACTATCTATGATGTCTAAGAGGGTAACTTGTAACACTCCACAGAATGGGGTCATAAAATTCCAGTAGAAACGGATCTACTTTATGGATAACTAATTTAAAAAGCCTGAACCTACCTATGCAAGCTGGATGTCTAATAATCTTTGTCTGCTGGGGACACATTTGCATGTTCATTACAGAACTGCTGGATCTTAAATGATTAAAGATAACATCTAGTTGTTCCTTATTCAAGTTCTCACTGAAATGTAGTTTACTAGTTTCAGACATTTTGAGTCCGGTCCTAAAAAAACGTCTTCATGCTTAAGAAGCTGAAAGGGGGGAGATGAGCTCATCACTAAGGCCTCTTCTAACATTAAAATCTCCGTAACTGACCTCCTTTCTAAAGTTCGATTGATAGGTCATTCACTTGCTCCTTTATTGAACAAATCTTTACAGAACACCAGCCATAAGCAAGACTGAAAAAAATAAAAAATAAACATATAAACAAATAAACAGCTAGATGTTAATATATGTAATATAAGGCAGATACAAAAACTGGAAAATAAAGCATGAGAGGTAGTGATTTGTGAGTACCAAATTAAAAAAAAAATCAGCATTAACTAAATGAAATGAGAAATCGTAGGAACCTAACATTTTTGTCCTGAACCCCTGCATAATCTAATAAAGGATGATGGCAAATTTTACAAAGTGGAAGATTTAGGGGCTAGTGGAGAGAAAAGCTGTAGGTAAATTACCTACACAGACTGATTTGGGTCACTAGCTATTGGTGCTGCCTTGGTTTCCCTGAAATGATTATATACCTAGGGAGGCTGAAAATAATTGTAAGGTAACCCAGGAAAGCACAAGGTTTCTTGGTCATATTTGCTTGAAAGGAACCTGGTATCTTGAATTTCTTGATACTCCCTGCCTTCCAAGTCTTGCCTGGGCCTTAATTAGCCCTTGTAAATGGGTCAATGAGTGTGAATATACCTGGCGGGGGCTACAAGGACAAAAGATGGCTAAAAGGAAAATAGTAAAAAGGGGAAGTCCTAAAAATCTAGGTGTATAAAAACCAACCCAAATGATCTAAATTCATGTAACCTAAAGCTTTATCATCTAAGTACCCAGATGTTGAACCAATCCCAACCATCTCCTTTCCCCATGAAATACAAGATTCCTGTTGTAGGGACCATTAGAAAGAAACATTCAGTTGAAAATACATAAACATATACTCATTTCCACTTTTAAAAAGATTTTCAATTGACAGTCATCAGAGTACCAATTTTAAAATAATTTTCTTAAACATATTTGGACAAAGGCCATAGGATCACTTGTCACATTGTTCAAATGCCCAATGGCAAGACTTCTGATGAGACCAAATAGGTCACATTCATCAGCAGAGTATCTTAGAAATAAAGCCAATATGACTAAATCCAAAACAGATTACATGAAGTACCTCATGTACAATACGAACCTAGTTTAATAAATAAAGGAAACACAGGTGGCTGTACTCTGGGAGAACATTCAGTTCTTCATGGCCCATTCATAGTCTTCTCTGAGACTCCACTGCCACTTCCACCCTGGCAAGTCTAATGGTTCGGCCGTGAAGCTTGTAGCCATCTTGCCTTACTAATGCCACGGTGCCAGGCTGTACCCCAACACCTGCTGGCACATGACAGATGAGTTCATGCTCATGAGGGTCATATTTGTCACCAATGGGTGTCATCTTCTCTAGGCCATGTTTGGCAAATACACTTTTCAGCTTTGCTTCTAAAAGTGATAACCCTCGGAAGATCTTCTCCAAAGTGAGCTTCTGGTCCCCAGACTCTGTTTCTTCAGAAATGTACTCTGTAGTCTTCTCCAAAATGTCTGCCACTTCTACCAAGTCCTTACAGAAACTCTGAATTCCTAGAGAAACCAGACACTTTTATTGTTTGTGAAGAAAAATCACTTTGCTCCTAGGGGAGGAGTATGGGGAATGCCTAGGGGAGTGGCGAGTATACTGGATACCCCAGGAAGTGGGAAGACTGACACACAGGACCCAGGGATCGTCATCAATGATTACCACCTTAATCCAACTGACAAATCAGGGTTTCTCTTGGAAGGCATATGACTGGGAAGCCTATTAGGAAAAGGGGAAGACGGTTAGAACCTAAGGACTAGGTAAGGCTGAATGCAGGATGTCAGAAACCCGTGCTTTAAAAACTCGATCATTAGGTGCCTGGGTGGTTCAGCTGGTTGAGCAACTGCCATCAGCTTAGGTCATGATCCTAAGCTGGGTCCAGGATTGGGTCCCACATTGGGCTCCCTGCTCAGCTGGGGGTCTGCTTCTCCCTCTGACCTTCCCCCTTCTCATGCTTGCTCTCATTCTCCCTCTCTAATAAATACATAAAATCTTAAAAAAAAAAAAAAAAAAAACGGGATCATTGTTTCTTGTATTTTTATGGCTATTCACTTTTAGTACTGACTTATGTACAGTTTTGAAAATTCTTGTATGTCTTAATTTTGCTAAGACATGCACTCTCAATAGGGATAAGATATTGGTATTTCATGGGGTAGGGGGCAGTAATACAGAAGTTAGTTGAGAACACCATGCTAAGGGAGATTCAGGAAGGTTTATTCTTGAGGACTGGTTCAACCGGGGTAGGGAAGTAATATGCTCCATAGAGGAGGTGAGTCTCCAACTGCCTGCTCCAAAGTTACACATATATGTACATACATATACTTGCTGGAGATGGGCCACAAAACTTCTAAAATCTTTTTAGTTTTATGAACTGTTCTAAAAGTAAACTCAATTGTTGAGTAATCTCATTACTCCCAATGTAGCATCTTGATTGTTCTTACAGAAATGTTAAGAATGTCATCATTATAGATATCGATGGTAACAGCAAAGCCCTGGTGGGAACTAGTGAACGATGAAGGACTTTGTTCATCTGGTTTTAATCCAGGGACAGTTTTTAAAAAAAGATTTTATTTATTCATGGTAGGGGGGGAGTGCACCCATGAGTGGGATGAGGGACAGAGGGAGAAGGAGAAGCAGACTCCCTGCTAAGCAGGAAGCCTGATGTGGGGTCTGATCCCAGGACCACGGGATCATGACCTGAGCCGAAGTCAGTCACTTAACTGATTCTGGGCACCCCAATCCAAGGACAGTTTTAAGGCTATGCATCAAAATAGGGAGCCACCTTAACTGTATTCAGAGGTAAAAAGGAAGATCATCCACAGGGAGGCAATAAAAGAGATGACAGAGAAGAAATTTCCTAGACTGGCTGCCTAGATTCTGGAAGGAACAACTGACAGAGGTAGGAATTTCTATCTTTAACTTCTGGGTGACAGAGTCCATTTATAGCATCTTGAGCAAACAAGTGTAATAGGATTCAAATTAGTCTAATAATAATGTACATAATGGATTTGGGGTGCCAGGGCATGACAGATGGGCAGGAAGAGAAGATATCAGAAGAAACAGAAGAACCAAGTGAAGGAATGCTGGTATAATGTGAGAGAGATCTGGTGTGGGAGAGGAGGTCAAGGAGAAGAAAGAGCAAAACCAGCAGGCATCTCCAGGGAACCAGACCTGGTGTGAACGAAGTTCCACGAGATACCTTCCCCACCTCTACTGGGGATGGTGGCCATAAATATTAATGGCTATTAATGAAATCAGCTGAAAAAGTAGAAAAGATTTGCTTCAGGCTTGAGAAGTATGCTGATTAGATCAAAACTCCACCCAAGAGACAAGAATGTCTCATAAAGATCAACCAGGGAGTACTAAAGACAGATTCTCCTGGCTACTAAAAGAAGACATATACTCCAACAGAATTTTGAAAGCGGCAGGCTTCTGGGCAGACTTGTACATTGCCATGGTACAAAGAACCCTGACTTCTGTCCAGTCAAGTTGTATGAATTTGGGTAAAAAGAAGCTCAGGTTCTCTTGCTTGTATAGTGAGTGGTTCAGTCTCTGATTCTACTCTAATTACTGTTACTTCAATAGGAAGTAGGTGTCTGAGCCATTTCTTGGGAGTGGGGTGGGGGAGAATCTTTATGACCTGTTTAAGAGTAGATGAGTTACTGAGACAAAACCTTCCCTGGAAGGAGAGTCATCATGCTATATTACATATTAATTAAATAATAAAAGCTTTCTGTTTTTTTTTCTAACCCCATGCTCCCTGACCAATCTTCAATTTTTCAAAGTATTACTGGCCACTAAAAAGAAATGACTCAAGCAAATGACTTAAGTGGCATACTGCTAGACACATTTTGCTCTCTAAATGAATAAATTAAATTATCAAATTATTTTTGAGCTTAGCTAGTATTCTGTTCCTGGGAACCTTATCGATTCTTGAGGGAACTGATATAAGTGATATAACCCATCAAAGCCTGACTTCTAATAAGCCAATTTACCCTGCTCCCCTCAAGCAGGAAAGTCTTTCCCAGGTACCAAGTTGGTTTACTTGCTACACAATTCCTTGTAGCTCAAAGGTTAGCAAACTTTTCCTATTAAGAGCCATATAGTAAATATTTTAGGTTTTGTGAGATGAGGCAAAAATCAAGGATCTTATGCAGGTGATTATTTCTACAAATTTTTATTTTTACTTACTTACTTAATTAATTTAAAGATTTATTTATTTATTTACTTGACAGAGATCATAAGTAGGCAGAGAGGCAGGCAGAGAGAGAGGATGAAGCAGGCTTCCCGCGCTGAGCAGAGTGCCGGATTTGGGGCTGGATCCCAGGACCCTGGGATCATGACCAGGCCAAAGGCAGAGGCTTTAACCCACTGAGCCACCCAGGCACTCCAATTTCTACAAATTTTTAATATAAAATTCAAAGCTGTTTATGGACTTACACATAGGCTGTAGTTTGCAAAGCTCTGTCCTGACGGTTGGAAATAAGACATTAAAACTTGGATGAAACATCAGTAATACAATTTGGGGGTCAGTACTTAGCTGATATTGTAGCCCTGAAACGTGGTATGTCTAGCACTGAATGCAAAGCAGAAGGCTACGCCAAAGCACTGGGGCTGGACAGGACAGGAATGAAGTGAATTCTATGCACAAACAGCAGATAAAATCCAGAGAACAGGGACTAGTGTGACATGGGGGAAAGAATAATAGACTGGGGGTCAGGAGCTAACGGACTTACATCTCTATCTGTCACCAATTAACTTTTTCCAGCTCATTTGTAAAAGAAGACTGGACTACATACAATCCAAGGGCTACTGAAGCCCCTTCATTCTATGTGCAATGAAAGTATAATCCTCTTAACGAAACTGTGAGTAAGGCGAGTAATCACAGATCTGCCTTCTACCCTTCAATCTATTACTAACATTTACATGAAGACATTTGGAACGAGTTGTTGTGTGTTCAGAGAACTATCTGTGAAAGACTTTATTTTTATTATTTTTTTTAAATGTGTGGACTTCAAATGTATTTATATATTTAAGATTTTATTTTTAAGTAATCTCTACACCCAACGTGTGGCTCAAATACTTAACTAGAGATCAAGTTTCATGGTCCACTGACTAAGCCAGCCTGAAAGACTTCAAAGATTGAAAGACCAAGAAGATTATTCAGTCATCATTGAAAAAACAGATATGATCTAGTACAACTTCCAGAATTACCTGTTCCCATATGGTCTGGGGCTTTGTCTTTGAGTTATTTGCTAACTTATTAAGTTGTAAACACTGTTAGTATTGCAAGTGATTTTTGTCCACAGTAGTGAAAACTGTCTGGTGGAGACACAGTTGATTACTGCACTATGGTTACATACTAGTTTGCTGTACGAAGCAAATTTTAGTATTCCTAATTGCCCATGCGTCTCGCTCTTTGGATTTTCCTCTGAACATCTTAATGATTCACTTGTTTTTTAATGAGTTAAACAGAATTGGCTGCGTAAGCACTAGAATGTTAAGTGTACGTGCTTGAAAAATTAAGTAACAAAAGTTTTGTCAAAACAAAGGCAAGTATTATTTTAGTAAATAGTTCACTTGGCAACATTCCCAATAAAAATCTCACAAGACATATGGCAAGAGTGGAAGGGCAGAGTAGGATTGGTTTAGGACCTAGATGTGTTTTTTACTATGTTCAGTTTGTAAGGATACTGTCAGTATCCTTAAACTAAAAGGTATTTTTTTTTCTTGAGAGAAAGAGAAAGAGAGAACACACCTGCACAAAAGGAGGGGAGGGGCAGAGGGAAAGAGAGAATCCCAAGCAGGCACCATGCCCAGTGCAGATCCCAACATGGGGCTCAACCTCCCAATGAAGATCATGACCAGAGCCAAAATCAAGAGTCTCATGCTTAACCAAATGAGCCACCCAGATGCCCCAAACTAAAAGGTAGTTTAATTTTTATCATGAATAAATCTCTCACCAAATATCTTGGCATCTTCTACACATCTCTGGGTTCGCCGCCTTATGTTTTCACCATCGGCTACCGCTCTCTGGTATCTCATCTGACACCAAAAGCAAAGTCAAAATGATCAGAAAATACATGCTTGCTAGTGGAAAAGAATTTTTTCTAAAAAGATTTTATTTATTTATTTGAGAAAGAATGAGAGAGAGAGAGAGAGAAAACACTCATGAGAGGGGGAAGGGTCAGAGGGAGAAGGAGACTCCCCGCTGAGCAGGGAGCCCGATGAGACACTGGATCCTGGAACTCCAGGATCATGACCTGAGCTGAAGGCAGTTGCTTAACCAACTGAGCCACCCACATTCCCAAGAAACGTTTTTCCTTACTTTACAAACTTCAACCTTGTGATAGGTTTTTATAAAAAAAAAAAAAAAAAATGAGGAGCCGCAGGAATCTTAGATCAGCTACTAGAAATCCCGCATCAAAGCAGGAACCTACTTTGTAGAGCAACCCCGATAGGCTGTCATTTAGCTTCCTACTCTGAAGACTTAACAAGGTGTTTTCAAGCTCATTATCTTGAGAGAAAGCTTCCTTTTTCACAGGCAGCCAATAATGCCACCCTCTTTCTTCCATTGAACTGAACTCCAGGACAACAAACAATAAGTTTTAAAAGTGTGTCTTCTATTAGAAGGCAGTTAGTTTAGCTCCTTTAATCTTTTCCTCTTTCATTCTTATAATCCTTGATTCCTTTAATTGCCTTCACAAGACATGCTTTCCTACCTCCTTACCATTCTGGGTAGTCTCAACACGTGTCTGTCAACCCTGGTAGGCAGAGTATGCCAGATGTAGTCTGACTAGCAGAGAACAGTGATAAGAGACACATTCATTCAACAAATATCTACAGAGCTTTTACTACATGCCAGGCCCTGGGCCTCCTCTGAAGCTACTACAACATTAGGTATGTAAGTACTGTGACAGCATGTTTTTAACGATGATAGACTACTTTGCCTAATAATACCTAGCAGGAGAGTAGAGATGGGGTGAGAGGTAAAGAGCCCACGAGAGGAAATTTAATTAAAAAAAAAAACAAAAACAAAAAAAAAAACAGACACAAAAACTGTGTGGATATATCAACCAGAGAGGGGATGTGAGGAACAGACAAAATCTACTCACTGTTAAGTCCTGGACTTCCTTCTCCAGTTTCACAGCTTTAAGCTTTAAGGCTCGTTCTGCAAGAGAGGGCCCAAGCTCATCGGGAGGGTCCTCAGAACTGCAGGCCTCACCAGCAGTTCTCTGGGTGGCAGTGCTGAAAGGACGCGGCCATCCCCTAAAGTGAGAGGGAGGGGGCACATGAAGAAATGCCATCACACAGAGCCAAACTGCTCGTGGTCACAGTAACACCACCAACACTTATAAAATATAAAGTTACTAAGTGTCAGACACCACTGTCAGGTTTTATGTAAATGATCTTTTCATCTCACAGTGTGTGAGAGAAATTATATTATCAATTTTTCTTTTAAAGATTTTATTGATTTATTTGAGACAGAACACGAGTGGTGGGAAGGGGCAGAGGGAGAGGGAGAAGGAGCAGGACGCCAGGACCCTGAGATCATGACCTGACCGGTAGGCAGACACTTAACCAACTGAGCCGCCCAGGTTTCCCTATCATCTCAATTTTATAAATGAGAAAACTGAAGCTCAGAGAGGCTTATGACTGGCATAGGACCACACAATCAGTATTGTGTTGAATCAGGATACTGAACACAAGGCAGCAGAAATAGCTAGAAGTGGGGACGCAAAAGTCAGCAAGAGAAAACCGAGTTCTTATGCCCAGAACCAGCAGGGCAATATCAGAAGTGGGAAATCAAAACACAAAGCCATATATTTCTGATTCAATCCTTCATTTTACACATGGGGAAAATGAAGCCCAGTAAAGGGACTGTGTCAAACTGGAGTCAGGCCTAGAATTCTAAAGCTTTCTTGACCACAAGCTCCTAAGTTAGGCTCTTATGAAAGAGCACCTGTGTTAAGAGAAATCCTGACTTGGGAACTCACGTCTGTGTAAAATCAAGTCGGTTAAACACTTATAAAACACTATACGTTCCAGGCTATGAACTATAAACAGGTGAATAAAATGGATCTTTGTATTCAAACATGTTTGTAATCCAGAATTTCATACAGCTCAAATGTCTGACGTATAGTTGTTTACAAAGGAAGAACTTTAGAGCAGGGCCTACTTTACAAATCTTGGACTGTAGCAGATCTCACTCCTTCAAGGAAGTTTCCATTACTCTTTCTGGATTCTCATAACTTGAAGTAAAATCAACAAAATCAATCTGTGAGTACAAAAGGTCTTTAAAACAAATAATTTACTCATATGAACCGGCATACATCGAAGAGCAGTCATTGAGGTGACATCCATGCAAAGATTTAAAAGGGGTAAAAAATGTTTGCTTTTTGCAAGGGAGAGGGAACAGTCAGTAGAAAGCTATCGGCAAGATGACTTTTACGTCCTAGACTTTCCAGGCCAGCCCTGAACGCAGTTATTACAATCTGGTTTCAGACTGTAAAAGGTTCCACATTTCTGGTTCACAAAATTTGGTCACCATAGATTTGGGGCAAATCACACAGGGTGAAATACCTCCTTCCTCCTCAACGAACAAACTACATTTATTCAACTGAAAGTAGGTCATAATACTCCCACGGGCCAGTTTAAAGAGAAAACGGCCAAAGCCCAAGTCTGAAGCGGAGAGTTGAGGCTGATCCCTTCAATTCCTTCTGCTCCAGAACTGGAGTGAGGGGAAATTTTATCAGAAGCTAACTTTTTTCTTCTAGTCACTTCCCTACATCACAAACTGCCAAAAAGACTTTTAAGCCCGAAACCCAGAATTCAACAGAATTCAATCTCGCACCCAGGTGCTAGGGTAGGGTGCTAGGTCAAGTGTGTAAAGATTAAAAGGTGGCAAACAGTTTTGCGAGATTCCCGGATTCCCCGCAGCTTAATTTACACTTCAGAAGTCCAACCTTACCCACCCCACAGTTCACTCATTTTTATTCTTTCTGAGGAACACACAGTCAAACACGGAGTCGCCCTGAGGATAATTAACGTTGTTCACTAATTAAAAGAGCCGATTCTAGAGCCCTGAATTTGGAAAAGTTACTGAACTTTCTTAAACCTCAGTTATCTCGATTGAACCGGAGAAAAAAAAGAACTACCCATAAAGTTCTACAGTCGGCATGATAAGTAAACAAAAAAAGGTGCCGCAGCCGATGGTGAAGAGCAGCAAATGCAACTTCACAGACTCAGGTGGAAGAGCCGTTTGGAGACCAAGTCGACCGCCCTCCTTTTACCGAGAGGTAAAGTGAAGCCGAGATAATGTGGAAGGAACTGGCCTAGGGTCACACAGGGAGTCGGCGGGGAGAATTCAATGTTAACTGCAGACACCCCAGACGGAGGAAAAGGGGCCCGGAGATGTACATCCCCAATTCAGTCGATGCTCGGGGCTCAAGAGTTCCCACCTCCAAGGAACGTGATCTCGGCTCTTTCTTGGCCTGGCAAGGAAACGCAGCTGTGTGCCTCAGTTTCCTTATCTGTAAAATGGGGCCGTGAGTGCCGAATCGGACAGCTGAGAGGTCTGGTGAGTCATCTCGCGCCCTCCAGCCCACAACCGCCCTTCCAGCTTGCTTGTCTCGCACTACCCTCAACCCGCGACCCGCGGCCTGCCTCGCTCACCTGCCTTCGGACGCGGCACTCGAGGCCAGAAGGCGTTGCACCAGCCGCCGGACCGCCCATACGGACCGCGCGGCCATATTCCCGATCTCGGCGGACGGAGGCAGCGCACGCGCAATTGCTCCAAATGACGAGATGCGCGAGATACCACGCTTCCCGGCAGCCTTCGCGGGCGCTCCCATTCCAGGACCCCGAACCTGTACGCCACACTTCCGGTTGTCCCTGGCGCGCGCGGTGCTCGTGCCTATCTGGTGTCCCCGACGAAATGCGACACTTCCGGTCCCCAGCGAGTTGGGTGCGCCGGGCGGGTTCCTGTGGCGGGAGTTAGGCTCCGCGAAATCCGCGGTCACCAGAGGGGATCGCAGCTGTACCCTCAAGTAGGTTACGTGAAATCGTAAACAATAAGTGAATGCAAACGCGACTTAAAGTCAAAATATGACCGGTGTTTAACTAGGGCCGCGGTGCCGCGGAAGCCTAGAATACGTTGTGGCCGAGTGTCGGCAGTTTTCCCAGAGGAGACAATTGACAGAAAGCTGAAGAATGAGTAGATGAAAGGAGGAGGAAAGTAGTTCAGGTAGAGGTAAACAGCATCTGCAAAATCCCAGTCAAGCGGGAGAGTGTATTTCGAGTAAGGCGCCGACCTATTGGAGGGAACGGGGGCCGGCAACACAACACAATGAGCGGAACGGGTCCCGCGAGGGGTTTGAAAAAACTTAAAGCCCGACTCCGCCATTACTTTTTTACCTGCTTTTTTGTTCCAGTTCCCTTGTTTTCTGACTTCGTTATTTTTTTTTAAATGTGTGTTTTCTCACTATGTGAGCTCCATTAGGGCAGAGATGAGTCGGTTATTGCCAATGAACGATGGAACAGTTTCCTAATGTAGTACCCCAATTTTTTTGCTCCATGAACGTGAGTCTTACTGATTGCAATGCGAACATGTTACAAAACCTTTACATGTTTAACGGGTCGCTTTGACTCCTGCAAAGAGGCAGGGAGACAGGCTGTCGTACTAGTCCACGCAAGGGGAGGACTGTACTCTGTCCTGGGGACCCCTTGAAGATCTTTGTAACACCCTACCTAAAGTAGCTACTATTTTAGGTGTGTCCTGCATTTTCTGTTTCCATATTTGTATTTTGTTTTGTTTTCTTTTTGTTCTCCCAACTAGAGTTTGAGCAAGAGGGTGTCTGTCTTGTTCACAGTGGTTATTTCTGACATCTAGTACAGTAGGTAGGTATCCATAGTAGGTCCTTAACGAATATATGTTGAATGAATTAATGGTTGATGTCAGTGGAGATAGGATGAAGTGGATGAATTGTAGAGAGATTTAGTGTGGAAATCTGTCAGGAAGTGAGGGTAGATTGACGATTGGGGTTGAGGGCACTTGGAATTGCCAGACTAGTTCCTCCCTAAGGTTAAAATATATATATATATATATAATTTTTTTTTTTTAAAGAAATGGGAAGTGTGTTCTCATCATTCTAAATCCTCACTGTAGCATGGCTTACTTACACTGTAGCTATGTGGGTCAGGTTTTCTCTCTACTTGTCTGTGAGTTCCCTGAGGCCAGAGCTGGAGACTTTTGCATCTTTTAATTCTATCCAAGGCCCAGTCCAAATGTGTTGTAACCAACACCTGATGTTTTCTTTTGGCCTCGGGAGAAGAGCAACATGGGTTAAGGAGGGATTATGATCCACTTTTACATATATGAAAAGTGAGGCTCAGAGAGGTTGGTACATCTGCTCAGGGTCCCCCACTGAGGATTCAGGGACACCAGAAATCCCAATAGTCCCAACACTTGGCAGTGTCGGAAAGGATGGAGCTTCAAATCCCCCTAGACCCATGAGTCTATACCTTGAAAACAAAACAAACAAGGCATTTTAACAGATGAGGACTGGCATCTATGCTTTAGCCATTTTGTTTGCACTTCTCTTAGCTAAATAGTCTATACCAAATGTGCTGCATATGTACATCTTTCATTAGTCTGTTTATGAAGTGCTAGTGTTCTTCTGAATGCTGCAGTGCAAGACGGGTGGTGGGGTAAGATGTGGATGAAATGGAACTTTGGACTAAGAGGAAGGGCGGCTGGCTCCATCACCTACTAACTGGGTCATGTGAGTTACATAACCACTTTGGGTCGTGCAAGTTACATAACCGCCCTGGACTTCAGTTTCCCAAACTAAAAACTGGGTAATAGAGCCTGTGTCACAGAGTTTTAGGGAAAATGTCTGGGAAAGTGATTAGCAGTTAGCACCAGGACTGGCTATGCAATTTAAAGGGCAAAAGGGAAATGTGATGCCCCTTGTTCAAAAATTACTAAGAGGGTTAATAGCAGAGCCCTAAACCAAGGTCAGGGCCCCACTAATCTTTGTGACTGCACAGGTTGCGTGCCTGTGAACTTTGGCTAACGCAGTACCTGATTCGTGGAGTGCTCACTGTACCCCCTCTCCAGTATTCCCAAGGTCTTTCAGTGGGGAAAAATGCTCAACTGCAGAATAACCGCATGAGAAAGAATACACACCGAGGACAGAGTTGGGGTGTTGGGTGTCGTTCCAGGATCCACATTTTTAAAAAAAGAACATTAACAATGTAGATTATGTGAGCTCCTTTTTCATTGAAGATAAGTGGAATCTGGATGAAAACTGTCAGTTATGGATTAGTTGCTTTTTAGCTTTTTGATGGCTGTGATTATCATATAAACATCATTTCTTCAGTGGAAAGAACACAGGGTTTTTAGTCAGACGTTTCTTATCTAGCTAATAATAAGGGCCACTATTGACTGAGCATTTCCTCTTTCTCAGACGGTGCAAGATGCTTCCCCTGTGCTATCTCACTGAATTTCCCCAATAGTCTTGGGGGTGGGGGGAGGAAATGGAACTGTTAACCTGGGTTTTGTAGATAAAGAAAAGAATGAGAGGTCAGGTGACTTTCCCAGACTTAACCAGCTGGGCAGTGGCAGAGGTGAGGCTCAAATCCAACTCTGTCTGGATCCAGGCTCACAGGCCCTAAGTCTCTTCCTCTGCCACGGACCAGCTAGGTGATTTTGGTCAGGCTATTTTCCCTGCTCTGGTCCTCAGCTACCTTAAAGAGTGGTAAAGTTTGGATAAGGCAGAAGTATGTAAAACCCTAGGTAGGGTAAAGTGTCCAAAGGTTATTGTGTGTGTGTGTGTGTGTGTGTCTGTGTTTCTCTCTCTGGAGCTAGCCTTTGAGCTCTTAACAGTTAACTGGTTTTATCTTTTTTTGGAAGGAGATATAAAGACCTAAAAAACTAAAAAGTGTCTACAGTGTTGAGAAAGCAGTGAGTGGCAGAGTAAGGAGACTGCCCAAGACTTGAAGTCCTGCTCCCCTATAAAAGTATCAAGTGTTAGTAAAAAGCACTCCCGGCAGAAATGAGCCACCATCCTTTGATTCTCCGTGATAGTTTTCCTTGACAGCAGGTACAGAAGTGCAGACTGGAGAGCCTTTAAGTGCAAACTCAGGATAAAGACATACAGAGCGTCACTTGGTTCTCTAGCCCTAGCTCCTGGAGCCCGAGTGTCAAATGAAATAGGTAAAGGACTTGACTGGCTACAAATGACCCCACCCTACAATTCCTGCACCATACTGTGGACATTAGGAATCCATGTTCCTGTCACTATCACTGTGGGCTGAAAACAAGTCCCCGGCTGAGCCTCCCCTCGCCTGCTGCATAGCAGACCTCTAATTTGAAAGCACCTCAAATGCAGGGTTCTGGTAGCCGCACCCACCCAGCTCTGAAGCACAGAAGGAATGACTGCAGAATTTGTGTGTTGTCTGTAGCTTTTGTTCACGTTCACGCAGGCAGGGAGATTCTATTGATTTTTCAGCCTCTTTATGTTGCCCAGAGGTTGTCAGTGATGCCCCACATGAATCCACTTGGCACAAGTGTGATCAGATGATCAAAGCTTGGCTCTTTGTACTGTACTACCTACTGATGCTTCAGCACTGTCTTCCTTTGCCCTATAGCCTGGGAGTGGGATGCTAGAATGGGATGGAATGGCTTATTCACGTGGGCTTTCATTTCTTCAGAAATGAGGGTAAAGACATTTAACAAAACCTTTACAGTGGTGCAGATTTCTGACTCCCTCCATCCCTGTTTTCCACCCTCTGGGAAGTTAAAAGGATGCCCTCCATGTCCTTCCTCCCTTCCATTTCTTCCCTCCCCGTTTCCCCTGTCATCATGCAAATCATGTAAAAGCTGGTCTTCTGGGTGCCCTGGAGAGGCTACTTCCAGTGGGGGCTACTTCCAGTGTCCTGGCATCTCCTTGTGAAAAAAGTGTTTCCAATACAATCTTGTATTTCCTTTGGAATGAAATCTTCATCCTCCTTCTAGGTCTTCTTCATTTCCCATTCCTGAAGTCCAGAAAGATAAGACAAATCAGGTTGCTGAACATTCTAGTGTGACTTACAGGATAAAAACATTCCACTGCACCCGATTACATAAAGATCTCCACTGGCCAGAGAGCCACGGTTCCTAGTCTCACCCTCGTTCGGTAGCCATGGGTAAGTCCTTTCTGCACTCTGGGGAGTGGGGAGTTTTATGGGGGCTCAAATGTCACAAAGTTTGTCTTTCTCAGACAAGGAAACTGAAGCCAGTCTATGCTTGGCTCTAATGCTGGGGTGGGGTGAGGTAGGAGACTGATGAAAGAAAAGACAAAGCAGTTTGGTAAGGAAGGGTGAACGCAGGCGGCCCACTGGGCTCTCTTGTTTCCCCTGGAGCCAGGCAGGACTTCATCTGGGAGGGATACTGAAGTGGCTTTTTTACCCACAAGTGATGGGTAAAGTGGCTTTTTACCCACAAGTGATGCATAGGGTTTCCTGCCAGCTCTGGAGGTGATGGTGTAAACCAGGGTTACATGGGAGGGTTGGAAGAACATTCTTGCTGGGAGGTTTCCCCACTCCCAGCCTGCTGCTCTTCTCACAGTCTTCACCATCTAAACCGCAGCTGCTCAGGGAAACGACTTTGAGTCATCCTTGGTTCCTTTCTCCTTATCCTTTACATCCCCATCAGCAAATCCTTTGGCTCTACCTCCAAAGCCAGCCACTTCAAATCACCCTACTACGCCTTTTTCATCTCTCATCTGGATGACTCCTAACTGGTCTCCTCTGTCTTCATATCAGTTCTCAACATTGTTCCAGAATGGTTTTGTTTTGTTTTGTGTGCTTTTGTTTTTTTAAAGAGAGAGCACGGGTGAGGCAGGGGCAAAGGGAGGGAGAGAATCTTAAGTAGGCTTCATGTCCAGTGTGGAGTCCGATGCAGGGCTCGACCTCACAACCCTGAGATCATGACCCTGAGATCACGACCTGAGCCAAAATCAAGAGTCTGACACTTAATCAAATGAGCCACCCAGGCACCCCCAGAATATCTTTTCATTTTTTATTTATTTTATGTTTTATTATTTAAATATTTATTTTTTATTAAAAAATTTTTTTAAAAGATTTTGTCAGAGAGAGACAGAGCACAAGCAGTGGGAGCAGCAGGCAGAAGGAGAAATAAGGCTCCCTGCTGAGCAAGGAGCCCATTGCAGGACATGATGCCAGGACTCTGGGATCATGACCTGAGCCAAAGGCAGACGCTTAACCAACTGAGCCACCCAGGTGTTCCCAGAATGGTCTTTTAAAAATGTAATTCATATCCACAAATTTTTTGCTCAAAACTTGCCAATGACTTTCCATTATGTTAGAACAAAATTTACAGTTCTTCCGATGTCCTACAAGGATCAGAGAGAAACAAATTGGCCCACAGGCCCATCTGGCCCACTGTGTGTTTTCAACTAAGAACGTGTTCATCAAAAACTAATGGTTTTTACATTTCTAAATGTTTGAAAACAAATCAAAAGAATAATAATTTTTGGGGAGCTTGGGTGGCTTAGTCAGTTAAATGTCTGCCTTTGGCTCAGGTCATGATCCCAACCAAGGTCCCGGCATCCAGTCCTGCATCGGCCTCCTTGCTCGGCAGGGAGCCTGCTTCTTCCTCTGCCCGCAGTTGCCCCTGCTTTGACAAATAAATAAATAAAATCTTAAAAAAAAATTTGTTTCTTGACATGTGAAAATTTTATGAAATTCAAATCTCAGTGCCCATAAATAAAGTTTTATTGGGACATAGTCATTCCATCATTTGTTTACAGGTTGTCTACTTTCCTGCTGCAGTGGCAGAGCTGAGTCATTCTGAAAGAAGCTCTGTGGTCCACAAGCTCACAAATATTTACCTTTACAGTTTGCTGATGTCTAGTCTAGGTGATCTAGCCTCTGGCTGTTTACTTCTCTAATCTCATGTCCTTATGCTCAGGTGTTAGTTTCTCAAGTCTATAATTTCTTTTCTCCTTCCTTCCTTTCTTTCTTCCTTCTTTCCTTTTAAGATTTTATTTATTCATTTGAGAGAGAAAGAGAGAGAGAGCATGGGCAGGGGGGAGGAGCAAGGGGAGAGAGAGAAACAGGTTTCCCGGCTGAGCATGGAGCTTGAAAGAACCCTGGGATCATGACCTGAGCTGAAGGCAGATCTTTCAGCTGAGCCGGCTGAGCCACCCAGGTGCCCCTCAAGTCCACAATTTCTTATTCCCAATTCTGCAATCCAGAAAACCCTAAAACCAAATTTTTGAATCAAGCATTTCGACACAAACACAATTGGTGCAAAACCTGACCTGAGCTGATGTGAGGCTGTTTATAATCTACTCCACATGGTGTGAATATTCATGTGACTTCTTGTAGAATACTTAACATGTTTGCTTTCACAGTGCTTCCTGAGAACTTGCTGGGGTTTTTCATCATACACAGTATATGTACCATATTAACTTTCTAAAATCCTCAAAGTTCTGGAACACAGCTGGCCCTGAGAGGACTGGACTGTGGGCCAGTATCACGGAGCGAGCCTGGGACCTAGAACCGGAAGAGGTGGGGCCAAGAACCTCTCGGTGGAGTTCTGTAGGAAGGGGGCTGCCAGATCTCTGAATTTTGATTTGCTGAGCTATTGCAATACCTTGGCTTTCTGTAGCACCCTTCCTTGGTTGGAGGTTACGATGGATGGGCTTCTCTTCCTCAGCTCAGAAACACAGTTGACAGGGAGAGGTTGCTCTGGGGCGTTGTTCTGGGGTTTATTTGCAGTTTCCTGTTGATGAGGAAAAATCGTTACATAGGTGAGGCCTAATGCTGGCTTCCCACACCTGGCTTGCCCTCCAAAGAATGCAAATACTGTTAGGCCAGCACCAAACAGGGTGAGGGGAGGAAGGCCCCTTGAGGGCCTTGAAATGAAAGTAATGACCTCTAAAATTACGGAGCCCTCATTATGCACCAGGCTTTGCATGGATTAGCTCATTTAGACTTTCCAAGTCTATGAAGTAGGTACCATTATTAGTCACCCTGTTTTACAGATGAGCCAAATGGGAAGGTCAAGTCACTGCTCAAGGTCACATAGTTGGTGAGTGGGAGAGCTGGGATTCAAACCCTACCGCCCTCTCTCTTCATCTCTCCCATATTCCTTCTCTTCTACAGTGCCCTCACCCCTTAACTTTTCCAGATAGTTGCGCAGTACATTACTGGATGTAGTTCTTTAAGTGTGGCATATTAACGGCTAAGTCTGCAGGGAATTTAGAGAAGACATCTCCTTCTCTCCAAAGGCCTTCAGAAAGGTTCAGGAGTCTTGGGAAGAGCTATCTGGAATGTGAATTTCAGGGCATATTGGTGGGAAGAAGCAGCTGGGATGAGTGAAACCACTTCTAGCTCCTCCTCCAGCCCTCTGTGGGTTTGCCTTTGTTTTCTTAGGCTCTTCATCTGTAAATGAGGTTGGAAAGCCCCAAGGAGAGGAAGCACACGGGCAGAAGGAACAGCCTGGCTAGGAGACGTGGGGTGTGGTCTGATCAGGCGGTGGCAACTCAAAACTTATCCGACAAGCTATTTCATCTGTCTGAATCTCCCTGTTCTTTTCTGAAAGCAGGCATTGAGTTTTATTCATTCAGCAAACATTTGTTGCATTCCTATTTTGCGGACTCTGTAGAAGGGCTAAGGTTATAATGATAAAACAGGCATAGTCCATTTTTAATAAAACTATACAACCCAGTGCGGGAGATAGATATTAGACCAGGAAGGACACAAAAATACACACACACACACACACACACACACACACGTATACAGAAATTGTGGCTAAGTGCTATAAGAAAGAATAACACATTGGACTCTTCGCAATTTAGACCAGTTGTTCCCAAATAGGGGCGATTTTGCCTTTTCAGGGGACATCTGGCAATTTCTGGAGGCATTTCTGGTTGTCAGGTGGGTGTGGAACTACTGGCATCTAGCAGGCAGAAGCTTGCAACGCTGATAAACATCCTACATGTACCTGGCAGTCCCCTATAAAAAGAATTATCGGCCCCAAATATCAGTAGTGCTGAGGTTGAGACATTTAGATGGAGACGGAGGTCAGCCAAGTTCTCCCTGAGGAGCTCTCATTCGGGGCGAGAGGATCTACCTTGCAGGGGTGCTTAGAGCCCTGGAGATCATGGCTGTGCAAAGCCCACAGGACCACCTGGTACACTGAGGACCCTAAGACAGGGCACAAGCACTATGGCTAAGGCCGGGCTCTGGAGTCAGTCTTCCAGCGTTGCGAATCCTGCCTCCCACTTACTTAACTGAGTGACCTGGTGTAAGTCCCTCAGCACCTCTGACCTCCGTTTCCTTGTCCGTTCAGTGGCGCCAACACATCTAGTGTCCCACCTCCTGGGACTGCCGTGAAGGTCGGGTAAGATAACAGGAGTTAAAGGCTGTACTGACCTACAGTACAGTTATTGACCTACAACACAGTTATTGTTCAACACACACTTGTTATTTAACATACCGTAGTTACACTTACCAGTAACACAAAGGCTACTTCTAGGACCACATTCAGGATAAAAAGTCAAATGGCAGGGCTTTGGGGGAGACAACAAAGGCCAGAGCTTGCTCTGACGGTCCCCTCCCTAGCAGTGCCAGCTGCTCTTTGGCAGGCTGTCTTCTGGCATGTTCCCTCTCCTCTTTGGGCATCTACTTGCTCATCTGTAAACGACCATCATTTCTACCCGCAAAGAGTAACCATGAAGATCTATAGCACATGAGGGGATTTAGAAGCAGCTACCCTGGCCCAGATGAGCGTGGACTCACCCCACTCTTGTTCTTGCTGCTCACGGAGAGCCCCAGCGTCGGGCCCCCTGCCAGGGACTGCTGTAGTCGCTCCTTCACAGCCACAAGCCGTAGCTCCAGGTCGATCCGGCGCTCCTCCTTTGCCCGACACTGAGCTTCCAGGGCAGCCACGGCCTCCTCCAGAGCCTTTAAGTTCGTTCCTGTGTCCAGAGACATGGCAGAGAAACAGCTGAGCCTGGCCTGAAGCCTCAGGGAATTCGGCAGGACATCAGGTTCTAGTCCGTCCCTCTCAGGGGGCTTTTCCAAGCCCTCAGTCCCAATTCAGAGAAGGACTTGGGGCCTGGGATTCCAGCTCCAGGCTGGGTTGTGTCATTTTTACCTGCCCTGTATCTGTTTTCCCACCTTCTGGATCCAGAACCCTGATTTTCCCCTGGGAAACCACCTATCTCCTCCAATTCCCTTTAGTTTGGATGGAGCTGACCTCACTTTAAGTTCAAGGCGTTGGTACATGACTTAGACCTGGCCCATAATCCTGTCTCCATTTTCTGGTCACAGTGGTTGGTTTTAGAGATTAAAGTTGGTCCAATCAGAGTGAATCCTGAGGCTTCTGTGGGGTCCATTGGGAAGAGAAGTTTTCTCTGCAGGGGTGGTTGAAAGGATTAGGTGAGGGCTAGAGCTGTGCAGCCATTATGCCACCACGAGGGGCAGAGAATGAAGCCAACACAGAGGATGGCAGAAGACAGAATTCTACTTCCTGGTGACATCGTTCCAATTCCTGGAACTTGCTATACCTGATTGCTCAGTTTTCCTATTAAATTTTTTTTTTCTTTTCTTTTTTTTAAAGTAAGGTCTAAACCCAATAAGGGCTTGAACTCATGACCCTATGTTCTACTAACTGAGCAAGCCAGGCACCCCTATGTTTTTCCTCTCATTTCTTTTTTTTTTGGAATTGCTTTTTTCCTTTTTTAAAAGGTTTATTTATTTTAGAGAGAGAGGGAGCAGGGGGAGGGGGTAAAGGGAGAGGGAGAGAAGCAGATGCCCTGCTGCACGTGAAGCCCAATGCTAGGCAGAGCTCTGGGCTCAATCTCATAGCCCTGAAATCAGGACCTGAGCTGAAATTAAGAGTCTAACCCTCAACTGGCTGAGCCATCCCGGTGCCCTCCTTTTCATTTCTAAGCCAATTTGACTTTGGTTTCTCTTACTTGTAACTGAGTTATAATACAGGGTTTTACATCGACCATGGGCTCCTACTGGGATTTTGTTGCTTTTCAATCTAAATGAACAAACCTATATTAGTATCTTTTCATGCACAAGAGGTGTGTTGGGTCTTACCAGGTTTAAAAGTTAGTTTCTTTCTCTCTTTCATTCATTGATTTATTCATTCATTCATCTATCCAGTAAATACTTATTGGGTGCTAAGCCTGTTCCAAACCCTGTTTTGACTCTTAGAAAGTTCTGTATATTGAGACCAAACTGCCTTCTTATGCTTCCCTCCCACAGATTCTGGTTCTTGGCTACACAGAAGAAGCCATATCTTTTAATCTAGAAGTTCTCTGTTAGGTTCATGGATTCCTAGGCACTCTGTGGGTGAGCTCTGAGGGCACACGAGCCCTGGCTGCTGAAACTGTCCACAACATTGTGAATTGTGGGGTTTTTTTTTCCCCTTGGGAAAAGGATCCATAGGTTCCATTAGATTCTCACAGGGCTGTGTTACCTTGGATGTATTTTATAAAGGACAAGGCCTCTGTTCCTTCAAGCATGTGGGCAAACCTCAAGCTGAAAGTGTGCCAAACTCCAGCTATAGAGAGAACTCAGAGGAAAGAGCAGAAGGTGGGGTGAGAGGAACTCGGAGCAGGCTGGGCCTGCAGAGGTCATGGCCATGGATATTGGAAGAGGATGTCTCTGTTCATCATTCCCAGCACCAGGACCAGTGTCTCACATGGTTGTGTGCTCAGCACTTCTGTGAATGAGTGACTTAATGGGAGGTTCAAAATGATGTCTCTTATTTCCTTGATTCTAAGGCACACTCTGTTTTCCACATTTTAACATTTCTAAAATCAGATTGAATTTTACTACATTAAGTGTACACGTTTTTGTGATGCCTTTTCTTCCCCTTACCCAAGAGCAGTTACTAGAGTGACAGCACTTTAATTACTCAGGAAGGATGATGACAATGAAGTTGAGGAAGAGGAGGAGGAGGAGGAAGATGGGGTGGAGAAGCACACTGTCCTGGAGAAGCAGCTGACCTCTGCCATGGGAAGTGTCAGGGCTGAGCCCGTGCTCCCCTCCCCCCCAACTTGAGTGCCCAGGACACGCCCATGTAGGTACCTGGATTATTCCGGATGGCTTCCTTCAGCTCCCTCTTCTCCTGCCTCAGTGCCATCAGCTCTGTCCGGATTGTCTCCTTCTCTTTTTCCAGCTTCTCTTTTTCTACCAGGTACCTCCGGGCATCTTCCTCAGCTCGGTTCTTGCCGTACTTGTATTGATTGGCACCTGCAGAGATAAAAGGCAGGTGAAGGCCCCCCACTTCTGATCTCTTGTAAAAGTACTTGCACGGCCTTAGCGTCTTTCTCAGCCTCAACTTCTCCATCTATAAAATGGGAACACTCAGATCTATATCCTTACTGTATAAATTCTCCAAGGAAACAGGAGCAAAAGGGAGGCAGCAGAGCATGGGGACTAGGAACAAGGGCTTTGGAATGAGGCCGACCAAGGTTTGTATCCTCTTTTACCTTTTGCTGGTTGGGTGACATCGGGCAACAGTGATTAGTGGTGTTTCTGTGCCTCACCCCAGGCCTTGGTTTCCTCGTTTGTAAATGCGGACACTGATCAAATTTACCTCTTTAGCATTGTGGTAAGTTTTTGTTTTGTTTTTAAAGATTTTATCCATTTACTTGAGAGAGAGAGCACAGAGGGAGAGCAAGAAGGAGAAGCTGGCTCCCCGCTCAGCAGAGAGCTAACGCACAGCTGGATCCCAGGATATATAACTCAGGGCCGCAGAGAATCAAGACCTTGGGCTAAACTCAGGCATTGCCCATTTTATTCTTGGAAAATGGGTGGAGGGAGAGAGGAGCCCAGGAATCCATTCCAGGCTCCACATTATGGTGGACGATTATAGATAATTTTGGCAAAAATTTATCAAGCTTGTACTATATGCTAGGCCATTTACATGCCTATATGCCATTATATGCACTTAGTCTTCATAAAACTTTGCTATGGTTAGCTCTGTTTTGTTGCTGGGGAAACTGAGGCACAGAGAGGTTGGATCTCAACGCTAATGATGGCAGAGCCCAGTTTGAGCCCATGTGTGTCTACTCCGGGCTCCATGCCATGCATTACTGCTGTGTGTGGGGGGGTTATGCCATAGTCCAGTGTTACAGGGAAATTTTTATTTATTTATGTTTTTGTTTCAGACAGTCATTCACAGTCATTTTAAGCTGGTGGGGTGTGGAATTAGGAATGATTCCCTTGGTTTACTGATAATTGGGGTCTTGTCTCTCTAGGTCTTGTAGGGACTTCAATGGCCACCCGGTGACGCATGCAAAGATCAATTCCTGTGTCAACTACCCTGCAGTTCGAGCCTGATCACAAACAAAGCATGGAGGGCACAGAAGGGGACCCATAGTTCCCCCAACCTCCCAGGTACCCAGTGGCATCCCAGGGGAATTTTTTCCCAGATGTTTGGATTTTATAGCCTGGTAAGCTAAAAATAAATGCATAAAACAGCAAAGTGTTGTCAGTGTTATGTTGTATCAGATAAGGACTTTAAAACCCCCGACCACCATCTGTCATTTCCAGTATTTTATATCTCTTTTTTATATCACTCAATATAACATTTCATTTGAGGAAAGAATACATGTTTTGTGATCTTTGTTGTTGTTTGAATGTTTTATGATTTCTTTAATCTTATGTGGTTATTTCAATTTACTTTTCCATTTTATTTTATTATTTTTATTTTTATTTTTTGGAGAGAGAGTGAGCATGAACATAAGTGGGGGGTGTGGGCAGAGAGGGAGAGAGAATAATAAGTAGACTCCAGGCTCAGTGCGGAGCCCTATGTGGGGCTTGATCTCGGATCCTGAGAACACAACCTGAACCAAAATCAAGAGTCAGACATTTAACGGACTGAGCCACCCAGGCAACCCTACTTTTCCATTTGAAAATGGGCATTCCATAAAGGCCTGTACTTCCAGTGCCAAAGAGAGCATAGTGTAAGGAATGTGACACAACCACAAAGAAGGGACTTTTCCAAAGTTAGTTAGTAATTTAATGATCAAGTGGGGGAACAGAATGCAGGTCTTCTGACCCCCAGAAGAGATAATCTACATTACTAAAGTGGAGATCTAATAAAGAAAAGTATTTTAAAAATGAATCTTCAAAAAGCAAGGAATAGGGCGCCTGGGTGGCTCAGTGGGTTAAGCCGCTGCCTTCGGCTCGATCTCAGGGTCCTGGGATCGAGTCCCGCATCGGGCTCTCTGCTCAGCAGGGAGCCTGCTTCCCTCTCTCTCTCTCTCTCTGCCTGCCTCTCCATCTACTTGTGATTTCTGTCAAATAAATAAATAAAATCTTTAAAAAAAAAAAAAAAAGCAAGGAATAGAACTTGACTCTGTTCAGGGGCAGGGGGAAGCACTATAAAGCAGTAACTGAAAAGGTTCTTGGAATATGTTGTCCTACAGGAAGCTGGCTGGAGCAGAGATTAGTGCTGGAAGTCAAACAGAACTGACCAGAGTCTGGCATACTTAGCCTTTATTGTGCAGTGTGGCAATCGGGCAAAATTCACGCAGCTCATCTATGGGGTGTTGGGAGAGTGTGGGCTGGGACACGGAGGTGAGCCATGCCTTTCATGGCAGCTGCCCTGAGGGAATTGGGAGGGGTTCCTTTCTCCATATACTCCCCCAGATCAGAATTTGTAAATATTTTTAGACTTCGGAACAGACAGAACTTGAGGATGAATTTTATATGTGTATGTGTGTATTCATATATATGCAACATTGCAGCATAAAAACACATTTGGCCTTACTTAGTGTTAAAATTTTTGAAAATTAGTTGCTGATATTAAGAAGTCAGTAGATTTCCTAGGAAGGCAAGGTTTTTTTTTTTTTTTTAAATATTTTTTATTTATTTGACAAGACAGAGATCATAAGTAGGCAGAGAGACAGGGAAGCAGGCCTGTGTCAGGCCAAGCAGAGAGCCCAATGTAGGACTTGATCCCAGGACCCTGAGATCATGATCTGAGCCAAAGGCAGTGGCTTAAACCAATGAGCCACCCAGGCACCCAGGTTTCTGTTCTTGAATGATCTTTGAAGCTGGGCTGGGCTGCCCCACTGTGTGGAAGCCTCTGGCTGGAGCTGAGTAGCAGCGTGCCCTCTAGATGGAGCTTGCGAGCTCCAGATTCCTGCAGTCTTTTTCCCCGCCCCATCCCCTCTTGCCTGCCCTCTGGAGGCCACTGCCCTCTATCACGTGGCTTGTGCTGTCATTTTTCTTACAGTAGAGTGTTTTCTTAATATCTCACTTCGCTCATTAATTCACATGTCTGCTGCCTGGGGGAATCTGATTGGAGATCCCTGACCCCGTGGATGGTTTCATTCCCTTCCTTGCTCCCACCCAAAACTCACTGGAGGCATGGCGCTTGACTTTGACCTGTGGATCCACTCGATGGGACTTCTCGCTGCAGGAGGAGGCATGGCGTTTCACCTGGGTGCCCGTGGGACGCTTGGGCTCCTCGTCCTGGGGGAGATGAGAAAGGAGGTGAAGAGCAGTTAGGCTCAGAGCCCTCAAAATACCCAGGCAGGGGTATTCTGCTCTGAGTGGAGGGGCTGAGCCCTGCAGGACCTCTGAGATCGTGGCCTTACATTTTTAGACTGGGGCCACACTCAGCAGTTTCTAGATTTCTTCTACTAGTATGTATCACGCGATTGGGTCGAGGGCCGCAGAAGGCACCCCTAAACTGGAATATCTGGTGAGAGGAAAATCTGGAAGACTCAGGGGGCTCTGGGTGAGCATATTTGATTCATCATAGACACTTCTGTCTTCACGTCATTTGGAAGTATCCTTCACATTTTCTGAAATCACTAAATGTAGAGTTCCCAATTAAGATCAGAAGGCCAATGGTGGACGTTATATAACCTAATAAACTGGCTCTGCATTTTAAAAAAGATTTTATTTATTTAAGAGAGAGAGAGAGAGAGAGGAGAGTGTGTGAACAGGGCGAGGGCCAAAGGGTGAGGGAAAAGCAGACTCTGCTGAGTGAGGAGCCAGACCTGGGGCTTGATCCCAGGACCCTGAGATCAGGACCTGAGCTAAAGGCAGATGCTTAACTGACTGAGCCATGCAGGCACCACTAAATGAGTTATACATTTGTGCATGTAGAATATTATGGGCACTCAGAATCTGGTCAGAGCTCAGGGAATCATGAGTGGAATATAATGTAACATAATAATGATATTGATAACAGTAGTACTTTACTCAGTGTGAGACCTTCTGATGTCTATGTGCTGCTAAAGTCTTTCTATACAGTATTTCATTTGGTTCTCACAGTCATCCAACCAGGTAGGTTTTATAGTATTCATCTGAAGCCAGGAAATGAGGATTAGTGAGGTGAAGGCCAAGGTCACCCAGATTCAGCCCCAAATCCAAAGTTCATGCCATCAGGTACTAAGCTGTCTGGCTACTAATCTATGCAGCTGAGAAAGATCTCAGGCTGCATCCGCTGATTCATCTGAATCTGAAGAAAGACCATATAAGCAGAAGAAGGATGGCTGGAGAACTTTGTAGAAAAGGGAGCCTTAGAGGTGAGAGTTAGGGGTCATCCAGCTGTGTCCAAGGCAGGGGGACTGGCGTGTAGAAATGTCTACTTTCCTTGACAGCTTAATTCCCTCTTTCTCCCCCAGCTGTGAGGCCTGACCCACCCACCAGTGTCTGATCAGAAGGTGGCTGTCTTGCTCTCCCATGGGAGGAAAAGACATGGGACACGCTGCCAGAAGCAGTCTGTTCATGTGATGGCTACCGAGGCCACACTGGCATCTCCTTGATTTAGTGAGCAAATGGGGAGACTCTGTCCTGGGAGCTGAAGGCCAGACTGTGGATGCCACCAAGTGAAGGTCTTTGGGAGTGGCCACCCAGTTAGTGGCCAGCCCCCCGCCCCGCCCGCCCAGGCACCCCTGAGTCAGCAGCATCAGTTCACAGAGCAGTGAGCCGGTGGAGAGCCCAACACCTTGCTTGGACCAGCATAGTGCTTTGCGGTCATCAAATCCTATCTTCTTCCTGAGCTGGGACTCTTTGCTGTACCACTCTGCCTCCTCTGTCAGAGGATTCCGTACTGAGCCATGATCTATGATAAGAAGGGTCCTCCCTCCCCTTCCAGCAGATGGTTCAATGAGAATTATCTCTGAGTACAGGAAAAAAGAAGTAGTGGCAGAGAGAGAGAAAGAAAGAGAAAGAGCTAATCAGTGGCCTTTGCCACGTTCCCAGCCCTCCCAAGGGAGCGCACCTGTATCTTTTCATAAGGGACATCATCGTACACACGGGGCTCAGGCCACTGATCCTGGCAGGATCTTGCATATCTAGAAAATACGAGGTGTCATGATGATGGCAGTGATGATGACACTTTGTGGCTTACAGAGCTGTCTGTCTACCCTCCTTTGATTCTGTGATGAGCCAGGCAGCTTGGGGCCATTGCTATGCTCAGGGCCTCAGAGGCAGGAGGTGCATGATTCTTGCAGCAACCAAGAGGTGAGTGACTCATCACCTCCATTCCATAAGTGAGAACTCAGAATTCAAGCTGGCAAGGGCTGCCCCAAGCTGTTGGTCGTGAGAGTCATGACTTGAACCCGGCTCTTACAGGCCATGTACCAGCCCCGATGGCCAAGGGTGTGAGACGCTGAGGTTCCCAGGCATGAGAGCCGAGCCCTGTCATGACCACAGCCTGGCTTCTCTGCTCTTTTGCTCACTGTCTGCCCAGCACCCACCCCACCTCCTACCCGGGGCTCCCCCCGTTAGCCAGCTCATGCCTGCCTGCTGGAGGAGGAAGGCACCCCCCTCTGACTTCCCAAGGAAGAAGAGCCCTCCTCAGCTCCTCCTCCCTTCCCTCCCAGCGCCCAGGGCTCTGAGAGGCTGCGGGGGGGCTGCGGGGTGCTGGCCCTCACAGGAAGGAGTTGCGCCCAGCACTGACGATGCTGGTTAAGGTCTCCACATCCACGTAGTCATAGTGCAGCGCCTCGGGAGTGACTTTGGAGCCCATCTCCACCAGCAACAGCCCAAGCCATCGGCCCATGTCCTCGGAGCAGTTTGCCTGCGGGAGAGAAGCACCGGCTGATGTTAGGACCTCAGGCTACCTGCTCACTTCAGCCAAACCCGCATTTGTACAGTACCTGCTGGCCACTGGTGGAAAGGTTTTCGGGGGGTTCCGATTCAGATCTAGGTTAGATCAGACCTGCTGTGTAGCCAATACTTAGGGCTCCAACACACATCCAGAAATCCAAGTGGCTTCTACCCCTTCTTTATTCAGGTTTTGGCTCTAATGCCTCCTCCTCAGAGACGCCCTCCCTGACCACCTCTCTAAGACACACACCCTCACTCACAATCCTCAGAGCCTTCATGACCATTTAGATGTGAAAACAGCATTTGGGTGTTTCCTGAATTTTTAAAAAAATATTTATTTTTTTTTACTAGAGGAAACTATTTCTCACATAGTCCAATAGAAATTTCTCCCTTACAACTGCCAATTATTTGCAGTTATTTGCAGTACTAGTATACAGGAAAACAGCCAAGAAGTTGCTGGTTAACTGAACCCATAGTTCTAGGTAGTTCTCATTTAAAGAGCATTCTTATAAAATCAACTAGGCACACAAATGCTAGACTTGTATGAGGGAAGCATGCTTCTTCCAGAAAGCTCTGTGTTTAATATAAGAGAAATAAGAGACCTTTATCAAACTATCAAAAGTAAAAGTGAGTGACAGAGGCAATATTTCTCCATATTTAAGAACTGGGTGAGGCAGTGGGTACTGGACAAAGCAAACAAGATCAAGAGGCCAGATTTTCATTCTAGGATCAGAACAAGAGGCTGCTGACACCCTTGGATCCTTGGACCCTTGGACAAAGCACCTGGCTGCCCTGGCCTCAGTTTCCCTGTTTGTAATGTGAGGGGGTAGTTCTTTAATTTTCCTTCCAGGGTTTATATTTTAAATCCTAAAAAGCTAAATGAGGGCCATGTGGAGGAGAGGCTCCATGCATGGGTGCAGGACCTCAGAGAGGAGGGTGACGGCTGCTGGGTAGGAATGACCATGAATGGGTGGATTGAAATCACGTTTTCATTCGGCCATTTGTTCCACAAATAGTAACTGAGCCCTTAGTATGGGCTGGGCATCATGCTGACTTCTGGTAAAACTGAAAGTATGTAGAACAGGCATGGTTACTGCCTTCCCAGAGCTCAAAGATTTCAACTCAGTATGGAGAACACCTTTCTAAAAATGTAGCCGCTTGACAGGTGGGGAAGGCTGCCTTGAAGGGCAGGGGTTTATCTGAAGCGGCTGGCCACTGGTGGAAAGGTTTTCGGGGGGTTCCGATTCAGATCTAGGTTAGATCAGACTAGATGCCTTTTGGGCTTGGTATTTTAAGACAAGGGAGAGTAAACAAACTTTGGTTCTAGGGTTGCCAGATCGAACTAATAAAAATGCAGAATGCTCTGTTAAATTCAACTTTCAGATAAACAATGCATACTTTTTCAGTATAGGTATATCCCAAATATCGCATGGGATATACTTGCATTAAAACCATTGTCGTTTATATGAAATTCAAATTTAAGTGGGTGTCCTGTTTTTTTTTTTTTTTTTAACTGGTAGTCATTCTTGGTCACTTGGCAGCCCGTGGGCTTACTTTCCCTTTTCTTCAGGCCCTGTAATGTCCATTAGCAGGGTCCCCAAGACAAAAGCCCATACTCAGGCCAAAGCTCCTCAGCCAACACTACCAGGAACCCCCTGGATTCTCTCCTCTCACCTCCAAGATGGCAACCTCCTGCCGGTTGCGCAGAATCCTGAAAGCAAATGGATGTCTGGGCCCAAAGCCTGGGGCCACCTCACAGCCGCGGAGAGCAATGGCATTCACGTGGGTCCTTAGGTCTGTGTGATCCTTGTGGAAGTACAAAGTGTTGCATTTCAGGCGGCACCAGCGTTCCTTCCAGCCCTGGTTCACCAACACGTTCAGGTAGCCTGGGAGGGGGAGACCATCGGGGTGACCTCCTGACAGCCCGGCCCTGGGGAAACCCAAGGTGGGGACTATGAAACTGCATGAGTCTACACCTTAGGGACAAGGGCCTGGACAACCCTCATTCTCCAGCTGGAAAGAGGCCTTCTGGGTCCTGGATCAGCTCACTCTGTCTGGGCCTGCGGCCTCTGGCACCCTCTTCTCCCTGAGTTTTATTTCCTTATCTAAAATGGGGACGACCAGCACACTCCTATATTGCTACAAGTCTATTACCACACCCAGCTTGGTGAAAAGGGCAGGAGACTACTGTAGAGGTCAGCCAAAGAAGACACTATCCCTTTTGCCTTTCCTCCTCCCCAAATACTGAACCGATTAGTGAGGCAGAAAATAATGGGTGATGCTGACACCTGGTGGCAGCAGGCGGGAACAAAAGCATCTCGCCAAGAGAAAGAATTCTAAAATGAGCAAGGCTGATGACCAATGGGTTTAGAATTCACTCTCAACATTTTTAGACTTAAATAATTTTTCCTACGACATGCCCTGATTCACTGGTTACAAAATAATTCTTTATAGCCATGTGGTTTTATAATATTTTTTCTGGTTTAAGGAAACATTACTACATACCCCAAATACAGAATTTTCTATTGGAGTCCAGTATGCAGAACACTACATTAACGAGAACAGAATAATATATCGTCCCTTCTAAGCCATATTAAACTTCCACTGAAGGCATTTATAACCATGTTTAACTCACACTGATTGCCTCTGTTGGTACTTAAATATTTTTATCCGAGAAATTTCCCTATGAGACTGGGTTGTAACTTACACACCTGGCCTGTTATGTGCTGAGAGGAGATAAGAGGCTCTCCTCTCATCACAGTGGAAGAAACTGGGGCCCGCAGATGGGCAGTGACTGGAGCTGAGGTCACAGGGAACGCAGAGAGGAGTCAGGTGACTTCTCCTTTTCCTGAGTGTTAGGGCCTCACCGGAGACAAGTGATGGAAAGGCATGGATTGTTGATGGAGTGGGGGTTGGGTGGGGATTCTCTCCTCTGCCCTGGGAGCAAGGTGAAGAGGCCTAGAGGGTTTTCCTGCTTAGCCCAGGGGCCCACAGCACCAGGGTGTGACTGTCCTCCTGCCGGTGCCCAGGACCCACCGCAGCATGGGACCTCCTCCTCGGAGCAGGGCATCTGCGGGTCGTCAGCCAGTGGCTTCTTCTTGGAGAAGCTGATGATGCGGGTGATCTTGCGGCCGGCAGCCCTGCTCACGGAGCCCTTCAGCTCTGCCAGACTGCTCTTCTTCGCTTTGCCTGTTGCCATGGAGATGGGTGAGGTGAAGGGAGGGAGCCCCACGTCCCAGACCCACCTACCCCAGCCTTCCCCACGGCCCTTTCAGCCTGCACCTGGGGCCTGATGGCTGCTGCAGGTCTGAAGAGGCTAGGTGACCTTCCCCAGATCTCCAGAGCCCTTGGGACCTGCTCTGCACCGTGTCCCCTGGCAAGGCCCTCCCAGCTCTGACATTCTCCAGCCTGAGCCCCCAGAGGCTCCTACCTTGGTCGCAGGCCTCCCTGCGGCCCAGAGTAGAACAGTTGTCACCCATGCCCAGGCTGTCCGAGTCTGAAGTTTGCTTCTCTTGGGACAGTCTCTGGGGAGGAACACAGACAGCCTCTTGTCAGAGGGCACACTCAGAAGTCGCCCTTTGTTGGTTCAATCCCCCCAACCTCTGCACACAATGATCACCTAACAAATGTTTGTCAGCACCTCTCCAGGGTCTGACTCTACTCCAGGTCTGGGGAGGACACGCTGACTTAGGGCAGCTGTGCCTTCTAATCTCTTATTGTCCGTTTGGGGAGCCGGGCACCTTGTTGTAACGTGCTGTAATAAGTTCCTAGGATTTCCCATATTCAGTAGGTGACAGGGTCTGGGGAGATATTTAGGTGGGATCCTAATGTCATGCTTAGGTTGGGTTTAGGTGACCTCCGTAGGGACAGACTGTCAGCAAAAGAACCACATTAAAGAGTGTCATCCTTGGGGCACCTGGGTGGCTCAGTTGGTTAGGCGACTGCCTTCGGCTCAGGTCATGATCCTGGAGTCCTGGGATCGAGTCCCGCATCGGGCTCCCTGCTCGGCGGGGAGTTGGCTTCTCCCTCTGACCCTCTCCCCTCTCATGCTCCCTCACTCTCTCTCTCCTCTCTCAGGTAAATAAATAAATTAAAAAAAAAAAAAAAAGAGTGTCATCCTCGGCAAGGTGAGACGTGGTTAAGGGAGGAGCTAAGACGACAAGGTGTAGAAAAAAGGGATGAGTTGGTGTGTTCAGAATAGTTATGGCCAGACCTGGTGACCGGGAAGTGTGAGTGGTGACAACGGAGGGGTCGTCATATCCCTGACTCGGTAAAGAGGGCAGTGAAGATGCGGACATGCGTCATGACAGCAACTCCACGGCAGCCAAAGCAGCTTTACTTGTCCACCACCTCTGGACCCATCGCTCATCTGTCTGTTTGTTCATTCGCTCATTCAGACAAGGTCAGTTAAGTGCCTACCAGGTACTGTGGAGGTGGTAGGGCAGGGTCAGATGGACCTTGGAGAAGACTCTGTCCCTGGTACCACCTGTTAGTCGCGGGAATGCAGGAACATCCTTTCCTCTCGTTGAAGCTTGGTCTTCTCACTTGAATCACACCCTTTCCCAGGGAGCCAACAGATGGTCTCCTCTCCCACACCTGCGGGCTGTGCTGCCACCTCGCTTTAAAAGCTAAACGGTGCCAGTCAGACTTGGGACAGGCTTAAAATGCCACCAACCCACTTGAACAGTAGAAGAACGGAGCTCTGAGGGCTCTCCACCATTCCTGCCAAGGACTTCCCGGACCAGGCTCAAGGATGCTTTGCTCTAAGCATGACATTTGGGGGCCTGGAGAGACAGGAGAGGCCTTGGGCTCCCCTCAATTTCCAAAGGCTGGAAACATGGCCACTGTCCGAATTGGGATAGATCTGTTAGTATAAGTGATCTCCCCTGTAAATTGTGAGACAATGTATGGTTCTATCCGTCCTGCAGCGGTATAGGAATGGCAAGCTTTTCATCAAGCCAGAGCACAGATACGAAACACACTCTGAACCCACTGGAATGGGCTTCGCATACAGGAGTCCATGGAGACCCACCGCTCCCAATCCCACTCACTTCCAAAATCCCACCCTCAACCTTTGAGCAACTCTCCCCAGGACACTGAGTGTAGGAAGTGTCCTCTGCACGGGCTCGCCTCCCCGTCCTCCACACACACCTGGGCCTCACCACGGCATGGCCTGCAGGTGTGTGCAGGTGCACACAGGTAGACACTGTCCACATGCACACACGTGCACACTGTCCAGGTTGCGTTCCTTCAGTCCCTACAAATGGCAAGGGCCAAGTGAAGGTAGGATTGATCTTCCCCAGCCTCTGCCTGGCAGGAGAGCCCTCTACCCGTCCTCTCCCAGTGACTCTCTGTTGACCCCACGCCTTTGCTTCTGCTGCTGCCTTGCAGCCCCTGCCCCTTGGCCCACCTCTGCCCCCATGCAGTCTCACCTGTTCTTCAAAGCTTAATACAGGTGCCATCTTCCCTCCCCCTCCTCCACTGCCCCTCCAGCCAGCGTGAACCCCTGTCCCCTTCAGGGCTGCCAGAAAGGTCATGGAAAGGGCCACTCTAATAGGCCAGGGAGCCCCCTTCTGTCTGAGTCCAGCCACACTGGCCACCTTCCATTCTGTGCTTTCCCCCTGCTCCGGGGCCTGCTCCCTTGTCCTCCCCTTCCTTACGAGTTATTCGCCCTCATCATGAATACCCTCTCTCAGAGAACCTTCCCAGATGCCTGGGACAAAAGCTGACCCCTGACAGTTGCTCCCAGGGTACCTGGTACTTTCCACTCCTAGAGCGCACGCAGCGCCCCCCAGCGGGAGGCGGGGCACGGTGCTTCTGTTGGCATTGCGCCTACGTGCCCAGCACAACGCCTGGTACTCTAGGCTCAGGAACCACTTGCCAAGCAGAGCTCAGCTCGCCCCTACCCCCCTTGAGAGATGGGATGGCAAAGTCATCAAGAGCCAGGTGTCTGGGTATATATTCTTGCCCTCCTTCATACGGACGATGGGACTCGGGGTTAGCCGCTCTGTCCCAGCTTCCTCACCTGACAATGGAATTCGTTGAAGAGTCATCATAGGAATAAAAGTAGGTAATACGTGTGAAACCTACAGGACAATGCCGGCCACACAGTCTTATTCTAGAAACACTAACCTTTATTACATGTGTGTAGGTTTGGGGCTGAGTCCCTTGGTCACCCAGCTACACCTGGCAAAGCGAAGGGGACCAGCACATAGGATTTCCGGCTGCCTGAGCAAGGACCACGTCACTCCGGTCCCAGTGCAGCACACTCCTCTGATGGTTTCCAATTTGCTTTTCATGGCTCCATTCAACGGTGCCCTCCTCCTGTCCTGGAAGGGTTACTTACTCCCTCCTCCGGCTCACACTGTGCCTTGTACGCGGGCATTCATTCAGTCCTGCACGCTTTAATTCACGGCTGCTCTCGTGCCAGCTCCACGTGGGGCGCTCACGGCTTGCATGAGGCCGGTGCCTGGCTTTACCACCCACCTGTGGATTCCCTGGGGCAGAGTCCCTGCCGCCCAGCACAGAGGAGACCTGGAGGAGATGGATGTACCTTGTCTAGGTCCAGCTTGCACAGGAGGACGGGGGATCTGGGCACGTCTGTGCCCTCCGTTGCCCCGGCAGGCCTGCTCACCTCTCGGATGACCTGCGGAGAGGGGGCATGGCTGTGAGCAGGGGGGCAGGGCTACTGTGGAGGCAGAAGGAAGAACGAAGTCTGTGGTCAGGGCCATCAAGAAGCAGGGATGGGATCCCTGAGCAGAAGGGAGGGGTTGATGTGGCCTCCTGCACATCGGGGTTTGAATAGGCTTTCTCCTGCATCTGCCCCTTGAAAAGAGAAGGGGGCTGGGGAGCAAGAGGCACGGCTTCTAGACTGGGCTCCGTTGCTGATCAGTTGCATGGTCTTGTGAAAGCCACATTCCCCCTGTGGGCCTTGGTTTCCCTGTGTGTCACATGGGGATAATACTATCCTCTGCTTTCGTCCTTGGGGTGCCTGAGGACCAGTGAAATCATGGGTGTAAAGGGGCATGTGACCCAAGACGCCCCGTGCAAGCACAAGAGACGGGCTTCTGGGACGGTGTGGAACCTTGGCAACAGCCTGCAGACCACCGGGCTACCCCCACCGTTTCAAAGACGTGGACGCGGAGACTCCGGGCGCGCTCACACCGCAGAAGCACCCAGACCATGAATAATGGCAGCCATCCCTGTTGCTCACCCACCTGCAGTTTTACAGGGATTGCCCTGCTGTATCCCCACAGCGGCCTCGAGGTGCTGAGACGACTGTGATCTCTACGTCACAGACCAGGATAATGGGGCTCTGAGAACTGAAGCCATGGTTGGCTGCCCTGAACCTCTGGGTTAACGACCCCCCCTCCCCCCATATCAGATGTCAACAGTCTCCAGTCCAGGCTTGACTCCAGTCTCAGGCTCCGGTCTAGAGCTCCTTCTTCTGACTCACCCGGCCCTTGGAGGGCAGAGGCTCCCCCAGCAGGCAGGTTCTCTCCCTTCCTTCCCCTCCTGAGACAGAGATAAAGAGCACTAAGCCTCCCAAGGCGAGAGCTGGTTATCACAGGAAGGAAGGGAGGATGGCGAGGGAAGGAGGGGTCTGGTTCCTTTGTTCCAGCAGGAAGATCAGAGGAGGAGGGAGAAAGGTGTCAGTGGGGGAGCGGGACAGGGTGCAGGGACACGGCTGGCCCTGGCCGGCTGGAGGTAAGGGACTGGGGAGGGCAGCCCCACCTCTATCGCAAGATGATCACTTATCCACTTACTGAGGATTTACTGTCTGGCAGGCACTATATCAAATGGTCTCCAGAACCTTTACAAGAACCATTTTACGGAAGAGGAAACTGAGGCAAGGGTAGGCAAAGTCATTTGCAGAAGGTCACCTAGCCAGTAAGTGCCATTTAGGCCTGAGACCTGAACTCAAGTCTATGCCACCAAAGTCCTCCCTTGTCATCACTGTGCCACCCTGCCTATGGCCTTTGGAGTAGATTTCCTTGGTAGCTCCTAATCTTGCCCCCAGCGACTTTGTCGGGTGACATTTGGCAAGTCACAGAAGATTCCTGGGCCTCAGCTTCCTCATCTGTAGAAGGGGAAGGATAACAGTCCCACTGCCAAGAGTAAATGAGGTCAAGTATATAACTCTCTTAGCACGATGCGTGGCACAAGATACGTGCTCAGCACACGGTAACTCACTGCTCTGCAGTCAGAAGCAAGATGTGGAAGCTGGACCACAGCTGGGTGTTACAAGGATACACACTTCACCTGAGACAGGAAGGAATTTTCCTTTTTTATTTTTTTTAAAGGATTAGCTTATCTAACGATAAAATGTGTTTCCTTTGAAGATATTAAGCTCCCCATTCCAGGAGGCATATTCCAGGCTGGACAAGCCCACAGTAAGGATGTTAGAAAGAGGCTTCAGAGCACTAGAAGGAAGGCAGTACTCCAGCCTGAGGTCTGTCTCCTGGAGATGTCTGAAGCCCACCTCCACAGGCCAGTTATAGCTGTGCACAGGACTCTGATCGCCACCCCCCCCCCCAACCCCCAGCAAGGCCTGTTTTTCCAGGCACTGGAGCTCACCTGACTGAAAGCTAGGCCTGGGGAAGGGGGTGAAGGAAGGGCGGGTGCCATGTACCTTCAGCCACTCCTCGGCTTGCTCCCGGCTCTGCAGGGCCAGCACCAAGACTTCGGTAGCCCCCTGGGAGAAACGCAGCTCGTGCCTCTTGTGCCGGCTGTCCTTGGGCACGTAGGTGACGCTGCAGACATCCAACGCCAGCCTCAGATGCGGCTGCCGGTCCTTGGAGCTCTTGTAACACTGGACAGGAAGAGAAGGGGTCACCCTTCTGGACTGGAGGGCAGGGGAGGGAGATGCCTTCCCGCAAAGGCTTGGGAGAGCTCGACCTATCCCCCCACACCCAGCCCAACTGTGGGCACTGCATGAAGACAGGGGCTGTGGTTATTCACCCCAGAGAAGAGAAGCCTGGAAGGGGGGAGCCTTTGGACACACTTTAGATCTCAAGAGCCAGCGAGGGGCACAGCCATCTATTAGGAAGAGACAGAATTTAGCACAATCCTAGGAAGACCATTCTAGTCTAAAGAACCAGAGAAGAAACAACCTGGCTCGGAAGGGAACCAGCTCCCTGCTACTAATGAGTTACCTAGCAGGAATGCAGCAGAGAGAATCCTAGCAGAGATGGAGTGCTGGGCTTAGGAAGTCAGTTATTTATCAATAATGATTCTCACTTTCCAATTATTATTATGAAACCAGCATCAAGGTAATCTTGATACCAGGACCTGACAATGACATTACAAAAAGGGAAAATCATAGGCTGATCTCAATATGGTTGCAAAAGCCCTTAAAAAACCCACCAGCAAATAGAATCCAGACACATACGAAAGCATATTGTATCAAGACCGAATAGGGCTTATTCTAGGATTTCAAGAATGCATCAGCCTTCAAAAACCAACCCTATAATTCATCATATTAATAGAAAATAAGGAGAAAAGCCACATATGTCAATAAAAACAGAAAAGGCATTTGGTAAAATTTTCTACCTGTTTGTAATATAAACTCTTAGCAAAATAGACATATAGAGGGGACTGCCTTAATGTGATAAGGAGCTTCTACAAACCGCCCACAGCAAACATCAGCCTTAATAGTGAATTACTGCAGCTTTCCTTTGAGCTTTGGACTGTGAGAAGGACGCCTGCTCTCACCGCTTCTATTTACATTGTGTTGGAGATCCTAACCAATGCAATATGCCAAGAAGAAAAAATGGCATAAGGAGTGGGAAGAAGTAAGTCATGACCTTTGGAGTGGTTCTGGCCTGGGGTGAGCTTTTCACTGCTCCAGGATGAGAAAAAAAATGTTTCAAATGGTTATAGGCTGGACAAGGCTTCTCTATGGATTTGGGGGTAAAGAACTATTAGCTTTTTTTTTCTTAAATATCTATATTCCTACTCTGGAATTAAAGGTACATTTTTCTTCTATGAAATTATGGTGATGAGAAAAAAAATCTAAGAAACCAAGTTCTTTAGTAAGTGTTTCACGGGTTCAGTTTTAGAAAAGGCAAAAAAAAATCTAAGAAAACAAGTTCTATAGTAAATGTTTCACGGGTTCAGTTTTAGAAAAGGCAAGTGCATGGAAAAAATGAGAGTGGAAACCTGGATATTAAACTTACCAATGGTTGGCTTTTGGTCAATGGGATTTTGGGTGGCTTTAAAAATAATTTCATTACGTTTTTCTCTAGATTTATACATAAACACATTTAGTTGCATAATGAAGACAATAAACATTGTTTTAAACAGATTAAAAATTCATTCCCGGTGAAACAAAAACTTGGCAAAGTCTGTATCAGGTCTTTGAGTGTGTGTGTGTGTGTGTTTTCATTCTGCTCCAGTGGGAGAGCCCTGATCTCAGAAGTACTGAGCCTGTGTGCACAAAGCAAGCCCAGAGGAAAAGGCAGACACACCTGTACACACACACACACACACACAGACAGTCACACACACACGCGCAGTCCATGTGAGGCCTAGAGGCACACTTCCGCGGCCACTCACCAGGAGCTGGTCCTCCTTGATGACGGTCAGCTGCTTGGCCCACTGCCCGAAGCGCTTTTTCCGCAGCAGGAAGGCGCATATCCTGCAGTCCCTCACCAGGTGCATGGAGGCTTCCTCTGAGGGCCACTGGTGTGTGGGCTGCGGCCCTTTGCCTTCCTCCTCCTCCTCGTCATAGGACTCGTAGGAGCTGCTCATCGGGTCCGAGTCATTGTCTGCGGGAGCCACAGGAAAGGACCCGTTACTGCGTTCTTGCCTGGGAGGCACCTTCTTACCTTTCTGTAGGCGCCCTTGCCCTGGGATTCGGGGACCAGGAGGGGGTGGACATGAAGTGTGATTGTGGTGATCTCTACACCCCTACATGGGCACTGTGTTGTACAGATTTACCGGTGGCTTTGTGACCTCGGTGACTTCTCCGAGTTTCAGTTTTCTTATCAGAGAGACAGTCACGGTCAATGACACTATCTCCCTCATCAGGCTATTAGGATCAGTGACCACAGGGCATTCAGCCCAGTATCTGGCACTCAGTGAGTGCTCCGCTAACATCAGCTACTGTCATACCCCGTCATCGTCATGTCCTTAGTTTCAGGTGACTCTCATAGCACCCAGCAAATGCCTATTTTATACTGAAGGCAACTGGAGGCTCGAAGAGAATAAGACTCATTCAAGGTCAGTCACCAAGGGTCAGGGCAAGGGCTAGATCCAGGGCTCTTGACTCCCATGCTGGTGGTCTTTCCACTGAACCCTGGAATCACTGAGTACAAGGGCTTGGGGCCTCTGTGGTGACCCAGAGGGGCTGGTGTGCACGTGCATGCCAACGGTCAGGTCAAGGCCTGTTCTCTGAGGTTAGGGCCATTCTGAACAACTTCCCAGTACTTACAGGAGTTCTTTAGCTCCCCATTCATCCTGGTCGCGGGGTAGCTGCTGTCTGCATCCTCGTAGTAGCCATCCATGATGGAGTGGGCTGGGCTGCAGCCATCTGTGGGGTTGGTGGAAGGAGCAGCACCTTGGAGAAAGACAGGCAGGCTTCAGGGGAAGACTCCAGACACCCTGCCCCTCCTTGGGGAAGATAGAGTACAGCTCCCTTGCCAGGATAAGGGGCCTCCTCTCTGTATGTCATCTGCTCTAGCTCCCCACAAGCTCTCTGTGCTCCTATCACCAGGAGCTGCCCTTTTGGGCCCTGTCACACCTCTAGGGCTGTGTTCATGCTATTCTGTGTGCTCTCTTAGCTTCTGCTAGAGAACTCCTACTCATCCTTCAATACCCAACTCAAAGATCCTTCTTCTGACCTTCTCAGACAAAGAATGGTCAGCATCTCCTCAGTGATCCCACAGCACTGTTGTGTGTGTGTATGTGTGTGTGTGTGTGTGTGTGTGTGTGTGTGTGTGTGTCTTGGTCACAGCCCTCTCCCTCTACATTGTTCTAGCTGTCTGGGCTCAGCACCCCCTCATCTTCTGCCACCTCGGTCCTTCTGCTCCCTTCCTTATACATATGCTCTCTCTTGTGACAGTGATTCTCCCAAACCTTTGTGACTATGGGCAGGAACTGGACTAGAGGAGGTAATGGAAGCGCATACAATAGTGAACACAACAGCTGGAATGTTCCATGGAATGTTCCCAGCACATTCCCACTCAGGGGGGAGCACAGTGCAGGGGAGGGGCTATGTGGCATTGTATTCTGCTCAGATTTACTTGGGGTCTCTTTAAAATGCAGATCCCTGGGCTATCTCCCTAGAGATTCTGATTCACCGGTGGGGACCGAACTGATCAATTGACATTTAAAAAAAACCTACTTAATAAGGGATGCCTGGGTGGCTCAGTTGGTTAAGCAGCTGCCTTCGGCTCAGGTCATGATCCCAGTGTCCTGGGATCGAGTCCCATATCGGGCTCCAGGGAGCCTGCTTCTCCCTCTGCCTCTGCCTGCCATTCTGTCTGCCTATGCTCGCTCTCTCTCCCTCTCTCTCTCTGATAAATAAATAAAATCTTTAAAAAAAGACCTACTTAATAGGACATTAAAAATCTGTACAAATAGAAACTATATGGAACGCCAAGAAATCAGATTTTTTTTTAAACAGTTAAGGTTATTTTGATGCAGATGGTCCCTGGGGCACACTCTGAAGATCGGTGGGTTAAAGGCATGTGCTTTGGGTTTGACCAGATTTGAGATGAATCTGTCACCACCATTTATTGGTCATAAAAGTCTCAGTTTCTCTGCATTTCAGGTTCTTCACCTTACAGTAAGGGGAGCAGTTCCCACTTTGGACTAGTGATACAATGCATACAAGCTCTTGGCACAATGCCTGGCACATAAAAAGCACTAGACAGATGCCAGATGCCATGATTATTACCATTTCCTTTGACTCCTACAATGCAGGGAGGTAGGTATGAGGCCCATTTTACAGATGGGGATGCTGGGGCCATACACTGTTTGCTAGGGCCAAAGGCTGCATGAGAACTGAGGTTGTCAGCTTAGGGAATAGATGCACATCCCCTCTTCCAGGAAGACTTCCTTCATGCAGTCCAACTGGCTCTCACACCACACTGTTCTTCAAAGTGCTGCTCTGGGCTCCTGGCCCCTGCCATCCATCTGTTTCCTGAGGACAGCAGCACTCAAATTCCCAGCAACTGGGAGACCTAGTGCTATCTCCCTAGTGATGATCAGAGCCTGCCTTTCCCAGCAGGTCCTCTGCGGCCTCAGATGCCGGCGACATCCTGTGAGATGGAGGGGGGCGGGCGGGGCGCAATGGGAAAGAGGGAGGGGACACGCAGGCAGCACACTTGAACACCTGGCAGGGCTGGTCACTGTGTCAGAGGAAGGATATTCCCCGACAGGCTTGGCACCCTCTCCCTGGTCAAGCTCCCTGGCCCTTCCTGAGGCCCGCCCTTCCCTCCTGCCCCAGGATCCCCGCTGCCCCAGTGGAGAGGAGTGTCAGCTCCTGGGGAAGGTAGAGGAACCTCGCTCAGTGGAGGGCCTTGATCTGAACTTCAGCACTTTGTCCTCACCTTCCTCTCCTGTCCTCAAGTGGATAAAATAGAACAAAGTCACCTGCTTTGGATCCAAATAGCCTCTTGCAGCAACACAGACTGCAAGACTTTCAAGGCCAAAGAGAACCACTGACCACCTGGTCTAAGCCCACCCTTCCACTTTGTTTTCACTAGTTAATTCATCCTAAAAATAACATGCCACAGTAGCCCCAGGTGGAAAAAACCCAAATATCCACCAACTGACAAAGGACTGAACAACTATCCGTACAATGGAACACGACATGCCCATAGAAAGGAGAGGAGTACCGATTCACGTGGTGATGCGGGTTAAGCTCGAAAACAGTATACTAAGGGGAAATAAGCCAGGCACCAGAGGCCCCACATTGTACGGTTCTATTTATATAAAAGATTCAAAATTAGCCAATCCACCGAGACAAAAAGCAGATTGGTGGTTGCCAAGGGCTCAGGGGAAAAGGACAATGAGAGTGACTGCTTAATGGGTACTTGCTTTCCTCCCTGAGTGAGGCAATGTTTGGGAACGAGGTAGAGCTGATGCTGCCCAACACGGTGAGTGTACTACTAAATGCACCTGATTGGACACTTTAAAGTAGTTGAAATGGTCCATTTATGTTACGTATATTTTGTTACAATAAAAAAATAGGCCCATGGTGATAAGCACGATCAGTATAAAAGAGGATGAATGGGAAAATATTATGTTCCCTTCCCCCAGGTGTCTATTCATTTCCCACAGGGGAATACTGTTCACGGTTCCTTGCACATCCTAGCAAAATTGCTAAAATGCATGCGTAAGTGCATGCGTACCCCATTCAGGAACAAATGGAATCCTATAATAGGTAGTATTCTGTGTTTGAGGTTTTGATTAATGAAGGTATCTTGGAATTCAGTTCTGATCAGCACAGACAGACCTGTTTCTTTCTTTCTTTCTTTTTTTTTTTTTTGCAGTTGGAGTATAATCCACTGTGCTACTGAGTGAGAGTGGAACACCACATAAACATTACATTCTAGAAGTTCAACTACAAATGTTGGGTCATCCAAAAACCGTAGTATAGTTTCTTGGTATGTATTGTTGGCTTGCTCCATCCCAGCCAGTGGATTAGCTGATCCGCAAAGAAACAGCCATTCATTTCCGGGCTGGAGGAAACCCATGGAAAGATGACAGTCTGTTGTGGCTGATTTAAGAGATTTTTCAGAGGCCATTTGTACCAGTGCCCTCTAAATTATTTCATTTTATTGTGTTCACCTACCAGTAAAAAAGTAACCATGTAATGTACTTCCATGTATGCATGGGTCCATTATATGTGTGTGGATAGACTGCTTACAGGCTTATGCTATTATTAGATTATAAATGTTAGAACTCCAAAACATTCATATAGAAATTTTAGAAAGGAGTGTTGAGCTAAATGTCAGGAAGGCTTCTAGTCCTTGTTCCTTTATCAATTCGTGAATTCCCTGGGGTGCCCACATTCTATTCGGAGACCTTTTGATTTCGGTCACATGCTTTTTTATCCTCCGAGTTAACTTAATAACTCAATCTGCCCCCAAGACATGGTGGGGCTGAAGTATGAACCAGCTCATGGGGTACACCAAGGAGGAGCACATAGCGAGCCCCGGCTTCAGTTCTTGGAACTGGGACACAGTGCCCGGCTGCGGACCTCCGTCCCTGCACGATTACAGGCATGTTATCCAGCCCCCTTCTTATTTTCAGGATAGGGAAGGGGAATGTCCAAGGCTGGACAGAACTGGGGCTGTAAACAAGTCCCTGATCACTGGGACTAGGACCACTGGCCTCCTCCCCTTAGAGAGGCTGGGGGCTCAGGCAGCTTTTACCCCGGTTGTATGGAGGACTGGGCAGGTGCTGGGCTTGGAGCTCCAGCCCTGGCAGGACACACGGGAGCTTTAGGAGAGGAGTCCCAGTTTGTAGGGGGTGGGGAGACCAGAAACTTACTGTGGGAGCTGATGTACTCAGGGGACTTGCCTGGTCCCAGGGGTAGGGCCTCTTCATAGTAGTCCTCTGGTGGGGGCCGTTGGGGAAGCGGTGGAGGCAGGTCGGCTGACTGAAGGGGGACAAAGGAGGCAGGTAAGACCAGGAAGGCCAGGAGAGCGGACGGAGTCGGTGGGGTGATGGAGAGGAGGCTGGGACAGAGAGAGGCGGGAGCCCCAAGGAGGTGGAGGGGGGATGCAGATGTGAAGCAGGAACTTCCGACAGAGGGGCAGAGGGCAGAGGTGGGAACCCTGAGAGGCCACCTGGTCCTCTATTTCTTGTCCGACTCATTTCAGCATCGGGACTTCTTGAGAGGTTCTAAAAGTTTTGTGGAAGGTCACACAGATGTCATTAGGCTTTTGATGAAGTAAGCCCATGTGGAATGATAAAAAACCGCCAGAGTTCGGCAGTGCTCTGCAAACATGTCTGCACACCTGTGAGGAAGCACGACAAGCATGTGGAAGACACAATACTCAGTGAGGTGGCACGGCCTCATGGTTAAGAGCTTAGGCCCTGAGGCCAGGGCACCCCCACTTCACCGGGATTAAGCTCTGTAGCTCACAAGTTGTGGGCACTGACATGTTTACTCACGCTAAGCCTTATCTGTAAAATGGGGATACCAACGGTGCCAACCTTGTTCAGTTATTGTGAGCATGAAAAGGACGCAGTGAGGGGTCAACAGTTGGTACCATTGGATGGCGATGAGGATAGTGAGTTATGCAGTCAACGCAGTGTTCAATGTGATTATGAGCCCCTTGCCTTAGTTCCAAGGACGAAGGCAGGGAACCCCAGGTATGAACCAAAACTTTATTTTGCAAGTGAAAAACAGGCTCAGAAAGGGGAGGTGGCTCATCTAAGACCACATGGCAGCAGGAGGAGGGCAGAGGCCACCAAGCCCTAACCCAGAACTTTCCCTACACTCACTCCACGTTTATTATGGCAGTCAGAAGTTGGGGGGGGGGTGTCCTCTGTGCCTGAAGGGACAGGGCAGTTTACCACATTATCCCTGTTCAGTGTGGGCGTGGTGAGCACACCATGGGTCACTGAAATGTTCCCACTGCCCGTTTCTCCCCTTAGAACAGGGTCCTGCACAGCCGGGGGGTCCTAGGCATTGGCCGGAGAGCTTTCCTGGCCACTTCAGAGGGACAGAGGGCCAGAGGGTTTGGGAACCCAGGCCATGACTCACGTGTCTCAGAGACGGGCTCTTGGCTGGCTCAGGGCTGGCTCCTTTGCAGGGCTCCCCGTCATCTTCTGGCATGTCCCGGAGGTCGCTCAGGTCACAGTCTACCAAGGGCCAGGCCATGGGGGCAGAGGAAGCCAGGGATGAGCTCAGTAGAATGGGAGGAAGCCTGGACCTGGGGTCTGGAGGCCTCTATCACCTCCTTCGTTAGAAACCCTCGGCAAGCGACCCCATCACTCTGAGACTTGGTCTTCTCCTCTGTACACCGGTCTCAATAATCCCTTGCCTTGTCTGTCTGCCAAGGTTACCAAGAGGACCAAAAGAGATGGTATCTGGTGTGGTGCTTTGGGGATTTTCAAGAAGTAGGTCATGAAGGCCCTGTGTCTTCCCTCAGTCTCTCCATCCCTGAAACTTTCACCTGACCTGCAACTTTCTCAAAGAGGAATAGTGCTATCTTCCCTTGGGAGGGAGCAGGGCTGGGACACGTCCTGCCCACAGCCCGGCGTGGCTGCTCCCATGCCCCCTGGCAGCTCTCCTTTCTGCTGGGGGGCAGGGAGGCTCAGCCCAGAGTTCAGGCGGCCACCACCAGCGGCTCTGAGCAGCAGAGCGACAGCGTCTTCTGTGGCCTATGCGTTCCTCCCTATCTTTCTTAAAATCCTGGGGATGACTTCCGGTGACCACAGAGATTCTGACTGGATTTTCAGACTGGGCAGGGCCCAGAGAGGCCAAGGGACTTGCCCACTGTGACTCAGTGCTGCGACGTTAAGAGTCAGACTCCCACCCAATCCGAGGGCCCTTCCAGAGACGGGGCCAGGGGGCTCGCACACGCAGGGAGAGGACAGCTCCCGGCTGGGGTTGGGAGACGGCCGCTTACCGAACTCTTCAAAGAGGGACTCCACGAAGCTGGGCCCAGAGTGGAGGTCTGCTGTGTTCACATACAGGTAGGAGACTTCCTTGGCTGTGAGGAGTGGGAGAGCCCAGCTGCGGTGAGGGGGCTGTGGTCTGCTGCTGCCCACTCTGAGGACGGCCGGGTCCCCCCCTCCCGCCACCGGGACACAAGCCCACTCAGGACTCGGCCTCTTTGACAAAGCACGTGCACAACCTAAATGAGTTCCCTGGTTTTCAAACATTTGTTCTGATTTTTAGCTCTTTCCTGAGCGTCTCCTTCTCCAAAGGAAAGGATGCTCAGAGCACGGTACAGAAAACAGAACATAAGGCTGCTCTGGGGAGGGCCAGGGGCAGGGCCAGGGCCAAGCATGGCTGGCAGACCACCGCCCCTCCCACCCTCCCACAGTCCTGTGAGGCCTGCTGATGACATCAGCCTGTTTTGTCCCTGGAGGACAGGCTCAGAGAGTCACCCAGGAGTGATGCCCATGCCCTCAACCCTCAGACCCCCACAACACTGTATGGGCACACTATGGCTTGTCAGAGTTTACTGAGTGCGGGGCTGACCTGGGGCATTGAGCACAGGCAGGAGTGGATGGGGAGCCCTTGCTGCAGAGCGACGGTGGGGCAGAGAAGCCATGGGGTTCCTGGAGGGGCATGAGGGAAGCCACAGGGCCAGGTACAGCTCGCGGAGGGTGTGTGTGCAATGTGTGTGCTGTGTGTGAGTGTCGTGCATGAGAGTACGTGGGGTACACGAGGTGTACCTGGGTGTGCTGTGTGTCGTATATCGCGTGAACTGCGTCGGGGAGAGCGTGCTGCTGGTGCGTGTGGGGCATGTGTCACGGGACAGCATATTTGCTATGGGTGTCCTGTGTCGGTGAGACTGTGTTGTGCACACGAGTGAGCATGGTGTGTGTGTGAGTGTGTGTGGCAGCTGTGTTGTGTACATGAGCATTAGTGGGTCAAGTTGGGAGGGGTATGAAGAGCCAGGATGGAGAAGGAACAAAGTGGCTGAGGACACCGGTCAGGCCCTGAAAGTGTTTGGTGGCACGCTGTGAGGCTTTGGTCCTGGGGAGTTCCTGAAGGTTCTTGAGGAGCTGGGGGCAGAGGGTCGGTGGCTGACCTGGGAGGGGCTGCAGGCTCTGCAGGATGGAGGCCACAGCCATCTTCTTCTCCAGGGCGGTGTCACTGAGGTACTCATGGTCCAGGAGGCTGAGCAGCCCCGTGAGCTCAGGCAGCAGCTGCTCCAGCACTAGAAGGAAGCACGGGGGAGGGAGGCTTGGGGTCAGGATCCCAGCTCTGCCCTCATCCACCAGAGGCCAGGGCAGCCCAGGCCAAAGGCAGGGCGGGTGTGACAGGGAGACCTCAGAAGCCCTCCCACAGCTGTCCCCGGGCTGTCCACTCACCTCCCGAGGGAGAGCCCTGCTCAGTTAACCATGACGTTCCGCTGCGCCTCCCACTCTCCCTCAGACCTCCTACGGCCTTGGCCTGAGGACACATGCTCCCAGCTTAGGCCTGGTGAGCCCAGGTAAGCTGAATAGAGGCTCTCGGCCTGCCCTTGTCCCAGCATGCCCTCGGCTGTCCAGGCCCAGGTCTCCTTCCTCGCTGCAGCTCGGGGCTCAGTGCAGGTCCCGGGCTGGAGCCCCTGGCCATCCAGGACACAGGCAGGAAGGGAGCCTTCCTGTCTCATCAGTTCATATGCTTCAATCTCTGGAACCTTCTGTTTCCGGTGCCTTGGTGGGAGCCAAACTAAACATTAACCCTTCCCATCCCAGGCCCCAAACCGTTGTCACCAGTCTTTCAGTGCTTTACCAGTGTTTTTCAAACTTCAGGGTATAGAGGAATTACCTGGGGAGCTCATCAAAATGCAGAGGCGGGCTCAGGTCTGGGACAGGACCCGAGATTCTGCACTGCCAGCGAGCTCCGGGCTGACGCTGACGTCGCTGGTTGAGACCACACCGAGTGGCAAGCCCCACAACACACAGTCCTTTAAGACCAGAGCATACCGCAACCATGATGTCATTGATGTGTCCCTGTCCCTAACAGTAACTTGGGACTTGGTTCGCCTTAGACCAGCTTTGTACAGTAGTAGTACTGTCCTGCTTTGTGACTTGCTAGTCACTTGTGCAGAATACTAAAAGCTAAGCGTGTTGAACAATTCTCATGAGCTGTACTAGGCCTTCCATACTTATAATTGCATTTAAATTTACTATTGAGCATTTTATGGCTCAGAGTGGTTAAGTAACTCCTCCAGGGTCACACAGCCAATGACACTTCATCTGGCCTTAGCTCCCTCCCTTCTAACCATGGCACTAGACTGCCTTGCAGGACTGCATATAACCATACCAATGAGTTTTGAGATCGGTCCCACGAGCACACCTCCTTTTTAGAAGAAGAAACCAAGGCTCAGAGAAGAGCGGTGTCTTGCTTGCAGTCACACAGAGGTCACCGAAGAGCCAGGCCTCTGGCTTATAGTCTCTGGGCTCCCAGCCCCATGGGCTTCTCTCCACCCTGGACCCTCCTAAAGAAACAACCAGACTCCGACTTACAGTTATAGGGTCTGGGTGTGTTAGAGGGGCTATAACCTCGTGAATAACTGCTGGAGCCAATCTGCTGGGTTCAAGTTTAGACTCCATTCATTATGGTGAGACCTGCGAAAGGTACTTAGCCTGTGACTCAGTTTCTTCCTCTATGCAGGAGTAATAATAGCACTTGTCTTAGAGCGTTCCTGGGAAGATAATTAGGTTATGCATGAGGAGTGCCTTGCCCTATAGAGAGTAAATCTCACGCCAACTCAGCTGTTGCCGTTGTCAGTGTTTAGCATGCTGGTCTATGCTGGGTGGGTCTCTAGAGCTGTCTGCTTCCCCAGCAGGCTGGGAGGCTCTAGATAGGGCAGACCGCCCTAGGAATCTCAGCTTCCTCGGCATCTAGTCTGGGGTCTGCTCAGTGCCGGCTCTCCATATGTGTTTCATGAGAGAGAGCATGAGCGGATGACTACGCCAGGATTTTTAAAAACTAGAATTGTACACACAGATAGTGGCAGTTGTTGGAAAAAATGGGATGTGGCCATCTCTCTGTAGCATTTCGTCATCACCTTAAACCTGCTGGAAAGGAGCTAAGAGCTGATGCTGTCAGCGGCCACTGTGTGAGCTCCTCTCTGCTGCTGGGCACTGAGATAGGGGATGTGACTGCCCTGTCTCATCTGTAAGCAGGTCCTGCTGGGGTACCTTTGTTCCAGAAGAGGACCAAGACCAAGAGAGGCTGCGGGATGGTCACACACGTGATTCCTAGAGCTGTGGAGTCACACAACGCCAGGGGGCTCCACTTGCTTTGCAGCCCAAGTGCAAGGGACCCAGAGGCCCTGCTCTCTCCACGGCCCCAGCCCTGGCAGTGCCCCCTGAGCAAGGCTTCTGATGGGAAGATTTCCTTCCTCAAAGTAGGAAACCACTTAAAATCAGAAGAACATCTTAGGTAGATTTTAGCTGTGGCAAAGGAAATCTTTACAAATGGAATCACAGACTTCTCGGGCACCTTCAGTAGACACACTGAAAGTCGGTTAACTCAGTTCTAAGATATTGACTGAGCGCTAATTGTGTGCCACTCAGGGGATTGAGAAAATGAGTAAGATTGTTTCAGTGGGTATGCTCCACACACACACACACACACACACACACACACACACACACACACCCCTAATTACTCATGAGGGAGGCCATGGTAAACACTCCCAGGAAGGCACCACGGGGGACCATGGTAGCTTTCTCATGGCCTGCAGCCATAGTTCCTATTTGAAAATTCATGACATTGCTCTGATATTACGTGGGAAAGTCAAGGCTATGGGATACAGTGACTATCCCTCTGAAACTTTTTGGCTTTGGGATTCCTTTGCACGTTAGGAAATTATCAAGGCGCCAGAGAACTTTTGTCCTATGTGCCTTACAGTTACCAATATCGACTGTATTCACAATTAAGGCTGAGGAAATTTTAAACCACAAGAACACACCAGCACATATCCCATTAGCCTTCAGAGCTACTGTGTCATCACACAACACAACCTCTGGAAAACTCCACAGTAAACCTCGAGAGAATGGGAGTGAAAAAAGGCATACTGCGTCTGAGTATCATAGAAAAGTAGGTTTGACCTTGCGGACTCCCAGGAAGCATCCCCAATCACACCTTTCTGAGAATCGTGGCCCTTCAATGAATGACCTTGGATTGCTAAGTCTTGCCCCTGTGTCCACTCCTCCCTCCCTCTCTCCCCAACTCCCTCCAGCCCTTTCTGCCTCTCATCTCACTCTGGGGTCCCGACGATTTCTTCCTGCTCTTATCAGCCAAAGTTTATGTGCCAAAGCTTAGATTCCTGCTTCTAAAAGCTCTCCTGCTACTAATTTGAGGTTTGTTGCAATTGTTTCCAAAGTAAGAACAATTAGGTTCCGAGTGAGTTCTCTGCACGGAAAGGTGGGGGAGTTTTAATACCTAAGCTTTGTTAACGGCTCTTTAAATTCTTTTCCCTGATTGTTAATGGGATTCTTAACATGGGACTCTGACTTCTAAGTGTTCTTGTTGAATGGAGACGTGATCACAAAAGTCCAAATAGAGCAAAGGAGAAGGAGGAAACTGAGTGAACCTGGGAGAAGCCTATGGGCAGTGAGGAGCTGCCCAGGACCTGTGGCAGCTTCTGTAGCCTGAAAGGACCTGGCAAGGAGCAGGTGGCTGAGGGACAGTCCCCCATCATTTCCAGAGTTGGTTGGCGGAGGGAGCGTGAGCCACAGGCGGCGTCTCAGCCTGCAGCGGGCAAATGGGCGAGAACCCTTCCCCAAGGCAGAGCAGTGACTGTGTGCTGGGCACTTAAGGCTCACCTTCTCATTTCAGCCTCATAAGCTGCACAAGGAGGGACGTAGTGTGGGGCTCTGTGCCCCAACGAGGGAGGGAACAGAGGCTCGGAGAATCGAGGCCACGCTGCTAGTAATTGGTAAGGGCAGCCCTGGAGCCCAGGTCTGTCCAACGTCACAGTGTACATCCTGTGCTGGAATCTTCCATCAGAAAATGTGGGCTCACAGCAGTGGAGGCCAGGCTGGGGCAGGGAAGAGGCAAGTAGCCCCTCAAAACCCTCCTGCTGAGGGCTCTGGGCCATGACTTCATTTGGGTTCCCGACCTGGGGACCATAACCCTTACTGGGGGGCTGAAATTCTTGCTCAGTCCATCTCTTTGCTCTGGGCCTGTTTGTGTACTTCAGAGCCCTCACTCTCGAGATCTCAGAGAAGCAAAACAAGCTTCTCAAATCATCTACCTGGCTTCAACAGCAGGATCTCATCCCAGGGAGCCCCTTATACCTCCTGGGCACAAAAGGGTTTTCAGCGGGTGCTCGGCTCTTCAAAGGCAGTCCCGAGCTCTCCTTCCAAAAACTGGCTTTCAGGGGCAACGACTGTGGCAGTGCCTTCCGTGGCAGCTTCGTCTTTAGTGCCAGAGAACTGAAACCACAGGGATTTAAGTGATGGCAGAATTGAATGTGGAGAGAAATCGTATGTGCATAGTGCATATGGTGAGGGGTTCTGCCAGGCCTCAAACAGACGGCCAGGACAGCAGCCTCAAATTTTAGCAAGAAGGAGACTCTCCCAGGGGCGTTGCTGGAAAGGCTGATTCTTGGATCTCCTCCCTGGGCTTTCTGGTTCTGCAGACCCTCTACTGAGAACCAAGAAGCTGCATTTTATTTCATTTTATTATCTATTCTTTTTATTTAAAAGATCTTATTTCTTTTTTTACCAGAGAGCGAGAAAGCGAGAGCACAGGCAGAGGGAGTGGGAGGCAGAGGGAAAAGCAGGCTCTCTGCTCAGGATGTGGGACTCGATCCCAGGACTCCGGGATCACGACCTGAGCCCAAGGCAGCCGCTTAACCAGCTGAGCCACCTGGGCGCCCCAGAACCTGCATTTTAATAAGCACTCCAGGTGGTTCCGAGGTTCAACCCATGAAAGCTACTCCGCCAGAAAACCCACACTGCAAGGCACGTTTGTGAACCCAAGGAACATGGGAAGGTGTTTCTCCTTTGCTCCCAAGTTATCATCAGACCTCACCTTAGAAAAACTGCAAGTCCAGGGTGCCTGGGTAGCTCAGTGGGATAAGCCGCTGCCTTCGGCTCAGGTCATGATCTCTGGGTCCTGGGATCGAGTCCTGCATCGGGCTCTCTGCTCAGCAAGGAGCCTGCTTCCCTCTCTCTCTCTGCCTGCCTCTCTATTTGTGATCTCTCTCTGTCAAATAAATAACTAAAATCTTAAAAAAAAAAAAAAAAAAAAAAAAAGGAAAGAAAAACCGCAAGTCCAGGTGGGAACAGGAGCTCCCACAGATTATAACTAGCCAGAGCAGGGAGTCTGGCGGAGAGGAGCACCGTGCATGGGCCCTTGCGGTCAGACCCGGCACCCTGCAATTCTCCAGCTACTGCTTCCAAGCGACAGCAAGATGGCACGCTGGGGAGCTCCGCGCCCTGGCCTTCTGTCTGTCACCCTGACGGCAAGGCGAGGCCAAGTGCCGACCGACCCCTGCCAAGCGAGGCAGCTGAGTGTGTGCAGTGCTCGGTCTTCGGTGCCTGGAGCCTGCACTCAGTCGGGGCCCTGCTGCCGCGAGGGCTGCTATCTCCTGACCGCCTCTGAACTGTGCTGGCTCCCGAGCACTGCTCAGGTGCTGTCTGGCCACAGATCTGCCGTAGTTGGGTACCAAGCTCCATCAGGACAGGGACCGTGTCTCGGTCACAGTAGCTGTCGGATAAGCATTTGTTTAGCCAACGTAGCATTTTGATGACCTAGTCCAACCTTCTCATTTTAAAGACGTGACAAGTGGAGGTTCGAGAGAGGTTCTTTGACTTAGGTAGGGCACCACAATGAAATGAAAATCAAAGTCCCTAGTGTTAAAGTCACACAAAGCTTGCGACTTGGCGGAGTCATCAAAGAGTGAGCGAGAGCACGGGCCGTGCACCATCTGGCCCCTCCTCGCTTGGCTGCTTTCCAGTGGTGGCCCCCCGGGGAAATTTCCTAACTCGTCCAAGCTTCCAGTTCTCTATCTGCAGACCCCGGGGGTCATCACAGTAACTGCTTCACGCAGTCATTGTAAAGATGAAAGGAAGCCATGCACGGGGGCTCAGTGCTCTGGACAGGTGCCTGGCCATTTACGTGTGACTTCCAGAGAGTTTCGGGTGCTGGGGCACAAGGGAGGGGAGGAAGGGGGTGTCCGGGGACAAGAGGACACGGGGACTCTGCAAGCCTTGCCACAATGACAGTTCATAGCTCTGAGCCTGACACTGAGCTTAGGGTAGCTGTGGCAGTAGGAAGGGCTGGAGCCCCTTTCCTCAGGGGGCTCCTACCTACCTTAAGAACACCCCCCATTCCAGATGAGGGGACATCTTTCATTTGGAGGGTCCCTAGTCAGGAAGAATCTCCTTTACCAATTCCTAACCGGCCCCCTCCCATCTTCACTCCTGGTCCAGGTCTTGCCTGCTTTCTGAGGACAGACTAGGGCATCAGGACAGCATTATCTTTTGTGTCTAAAGTTTATTTAGAACCACGAATACATTTCATTGATCTTGTTTGGTTTAGCTGAGCCTTAGGGAGGTACAGTGAATTCCAGCGAGGGGGAAAAAAAAAACAACAGGAAGAAATGGTTTAATCATTGTTTATAAAACTTCAATCTTTCACTAAGTGGACAGACAGACTCGGAAACCCAAGATGGGTGATAATTGTTCATTAGGTTTCAAAAAAAATTGCCAAATAAAATCAGGAACTATTTTTAAAATATTTAAGATTAGACCACTAAGTGTTTACTTGTTATTGGTGAGTACCCAACTAAGATCAATTTTCTCTCCACTCCTCCACCCTCACCACTTCATTTAAATCAAAATGAGATGGTGCAGAGCAGAAAATAAGCCACAGGCAGAAAGCACTGTTGCTTGCTCCCAGGACTGTACCCCCATGCACTATGAATGAAGTTTTCAATCCAAAGGTCTTTATCATAGCTGGTAAGTGTTCTATGGCAAAGGCTGGAATTATATAGAGATCTCAAAGGTAAAAGAGTCTAATTTCCGAAACAAAAGAGAAGTGAATAATTAACCTTCTGCAAACCACAGGAATAATAACCCCTGTTTTGGCAATGACCTAGTGGGCGCCCTGACTTTTGATCTCATTCCTGGGCAATTTTCAGACTATGGAATTTACAAAAATGCTTGGAAACAGCTTGCAAGTTACAACGCCATTAAATGCAAAGCAGTGGGAGGAAATACAATTTCTCTTTCCCCCATCTCCTTTTTTGACAAGCCTCTCTAGGACAAAGATAACTCATCCTTCTTTGTCTTCAAAGTCAGAGAACATGCAACAAGCATGATTCAAAAATGGAAAACAGGAAAGTTGTCAGTATGTGGTGTTTACAAAGGGCATACCTGTTTTATTTGTTTACTCAAATTTTCTTTCTCATTTTCCAAACAGCAAAATAACCCAATTTCCAGCTCCTGAGCTGGAGAAGGGACCAATGTGTTACTTTAAAAATTTTTGGTCATGATCTGAGAGATGACTTTCTGTATCCAGTGCTACAATAAGCTAGCACATTCATGAGGTCTGACTCCACTGTGGGGGTGGGGAGGCAAGGCACCCTGAAAAGGCAAGCAGTCTACTTAGCAGGTGTGACTTCAATGTTTGGGTAGGGGGAAGGGAAGGAAGAGAAACCCTTTCCTGTGGACTTCCAGTTCTGCAGGCCTTTCCAGAAAAACTTTCCTCTAGGTTGTGCCTTCATGCTCCTTTCCTCAGCCTCTTAATCCAGGGCCTGTGCACACGCTGTTCCTTCTGCTTGTCAGAACTCCCTTCTCCTGCCAACCAGTGATGCCCTTCTCCACTCTCTGCTCACTCGTGACTGCTTCAGGGAAGTTTCCCCTGTCTTCTCCACCACATCTGTCCCCCTATTTTATAGTATGATAGCATCACTCTCTCTCTGGTATGTGCCATGGTGAAATGTTACATTTAAGTATGCATTTCTTCAATTAACATCAGCTCCCACAACTTGAGCCTGAATGCCTTGAGGGCAGGAATAGCACCAGCTTTTGCTAGTACCTGACACAGAGTACATGCTTAAGTTATTTGTGGAATCAATGAATTCTTGATGCAAACTTAAGAGTTGCTAGTCTAGTAGTTAATGTGATTGAAAAACCGTGTCTTTAATAGTGGGTCGGCATCATAAAAAGATGCTTAAAAAAAGAAAAAAAAAATCAGGTAATAATAGTCCCGGGAGCAGAAGAAAGCAGAGGTTCATTTTCCTACTTGGCTAAACTCCCCAAACCGTATTTGGTTGAGCTTATATCCCTCGTGTGAATACGGCTGCCAACGGATTCAGTGATGCACATTTTGTAGTTGGTGGATTTTAATCCTAACGTAGGAATTGGGAAATAATAATGACTAACATATATTAAGCGACCCAAACTACTTAAGTTCAAGTCCTATCTCCTCCACCCCACCCCCCACGGCCTCGCTGTGCACCTTTGGGACACTTAAATTACTACATGTGTCTCATGTACATCACCAGAGACCTATGAACCTATGTACCTCATCTGTGGGAATGAGCCCTAATGCATGGAAATGTGCCTACTATGGTGCCTGGCACATAGTAGGTTCTCAATAAATGTTTATATTACTCTCTGTTTATATTAATCTCGCATTGTTATTCTGTGTTACCCTCTGCTTTAAACGATTTACTTGTATTATTCACACTATTTAATTCTTATGATAAGATGGGCTAGCCCCATTTTGCAGGTGTGGGAACTCCAGATTCCAGGGTGGGAAGAACAAGGAGGAGCTCCTCAGGGATGCCCGCCCCAGCGGTCCCTCATGGCAGTACTTCTGGCTGCCCAGCTCTGGGCTAAATGCACACCAAATGCCTACAGAATTCTCCCTGAATTTGTGGGTGCAGACATCTCTCCTTCTCCTGCCCACAGTCTCTTCCAAGTTGCTCCAAATCTACCTATTGGGGGCCACAGGGACACCTCACTTCCTCTGAATTCATAAGCCCTTCTCTTGGAGCCCAGGTGAAGGCCAAATAGTGGGCACAATGGCAGAGGGAACTGCGCTGGTTGGACCAGCATTATTGGTCACTAAAACAAACACTTCCTGTTGTCCCAGAGTGTTTGGGGAAGACCATGGGTCATGTGGGCTGGAAAAGAATGAAAAAGGAGCAGCAGAGAAACCCAGCTGCAAAGCCAATGTCTTGGCACGGACTGCTTTCCAGGAGTTAAATATAGCCCCTGAGTGAAGGAGGGCCAGGGAGGGTCACCTTGGAGGGCTTTGTGCATGTTCATTACAGCTGGTGCAGGAAACACAATATCCTTTATGCTGAAGAGAATAGTACAGGTTTGACTCCACAAGCCAGAAGCGCAGAATCCTAAGGGAGGGAGAGGAGGGAAGAGAGAGGGGGAGGACTTGGGGGTTCGTATGAGAGTACTGGTTTGGGGCCACGCATCTGCTAGGGAGGAATTTGGGGTAAGTCACTCAACCGTCCGAGCATCCACTTCCGCTCTGTAAGGAGGGGCTCAGGAGGTCCAGGTGTCAGTTCGTGTGAGGAGAGAAAGGGTTTTAAACCATGGATCATTATTAGGGATGTTAGGGGAGCACACTTCTCTGATCTGTTATTTCAGGAAGACAGGGAGGCCAGAGGTCAGGGAGGTCACAGGTTAGTTGGGAAGCAGGTCATAGGGGCCTTTTATGGGACTCTCTTGGTAGGATTCAGGCCAGGGTGACAGGCTCAGGGAACCTCCGAATCTTAAATGGCTTTTCTAGCAGCCGCTCTGCCCAGGCTCCCCCATCCACCAGCAGCACCCTCACTCTGGGCATCTGGTGTCCCAGCCCTGGGCCACCAGGGAAGCCATTTCCAGACAGGAGGGGGTGGGGCAAGCCACTGACTTCCGAGGAAATAGCTTTTGGCTGTGGGACTGGGCTCTCCCAGAATTGTTCCTTTGTCTGCAGATTCCTCCCTGTTTAGCTCACAAAGGAAATGGTTCCAGGAGGAAGTGGAAAACTGTGACCCACACATGCTCGTCCCCTGCACAAGATGGCGGCTGCTTCCGTCCAAGGCAGTCTGCACCATGTCCTTCACCAGAGTGGGGCAGAAGCAGTCCAGAGAGTGGCCCGGGATACCCAATGATAAAAGCAGGTAGTATTTTTTTAAGCTGTTAAGTGATGTTCCAGATGTTGTGCTAAGCATTTTGTCTAGATGACCTCACTTAATTCTCATAATGATGTTGTGAGGTAGATATTGTTTTACACCTGACTCGTGAAGCTCAGAGATGCCCAGTCATTTGCCTAAAGGCACACAGCCAGCAGAACCCAGATTCAAACCTAGACTTAACTCTAGAGCATAAGCTCCCAATTGCTGCATTATAAGAGCTTCTGGCCTTCTTCTTCTAACGGGGGTGCTTTACCCCCAAAGCTTGCTAGAACCAGCAGTGAGCACCTCAGGACTTTCCCCACTGCTGTCCATTCACAGGTTCCGGGCCTGAGGTCTAGATGGAACAGGGCTTTCTGCTTCTGAGAAGTTTGAGTTTGAGGACCCATCCCACCAATACCCTGGGGCAGACACTGAAGACATCTGGGTAAGTGTGTGCAGATAATAATAAAGATATCCAAGAATGACAGTGAGCATTTATTGAATGCTTCCCATGAGCTGGGCACCGTGCCTGACACTTTGATTTCTTTTCTTTTCTTTAACTATTTAATTTATTTATTTATTTGACAGAGAGAGAGATCACAAGTAGGCAGAGAGGCAGGCAGAGAGATAGGAAACAGGCTCCCCGTGGAGCAGAGAGCCTGATACGGGGCTTGATCCCAGGACCCTGAGACCATGACCTGAGCTGAAGGCAGCGGCCTAACCCACTGAGCCACCCAGGATAGAACTTCAGGGGGCGCCTGGGTGGCTCAGTCCGGCATCCGACTCTTGGTTTCTGCTCGAGTCACGATCTCATGGGTTGTGGGATCAGGCCCCAAATAGAGCCCACCATCAGGCTCTGGGCTTCATGCTGGGTAGAAAGTCTTCTTAAAGATTCTCTCCCTTTCTCCCTTCTCCCATTCATGCATGCTCCCCTGGCCTCTAAAATAAGTAGATAAAATCTTAAAAAAAAAACAATAAGTAGAACTTTGGGTGGATAAGAATTGAGTTAATCCTGACCCTTGCTTCAGGAGACACTGTCTTCACTCTTTCAGACATTCTCCACTTGTATTTACTTATTTGTTTATATGATCAGTTATTTTTGCTAATGTAGTAAGGACCCACAAATCTGCCATTCAAAGCAAAAGCCGGGGTTCAGATGATATCTTACATCTAACTACGATCCCGTGCTTCTTGGCGCTGAAACCCAGCCTAACGGCCATCCTGAATGCTGTTTGTCACACCCTGTTTTCCCTTATATATAGTGCCATTGCAACTAGACATAGCCACAAAAACTTTTTAAAAACCTATAGTTGTTTCTAACTTTATTAAGAGGGCATACAATGCTATAGGTAATCTTTGTGACTTTTTCTTTACTATTATCCTGCCAAGATCCACCCACATTGCTGTCTATCATTGTGGTCACTCATTGTGGTCACTCATTGTGTTCTACAACAGTCCATTACTGGAATAGTCTCTGTGGCCGCCACTCTGTGCCTACTATACTTCACCTAATCTTTGCAGTAGCTCCAAAGGAGCTCTTCTTATCCCCATTCTACTGACAAGAAACTGAGGCCTAGAGAGACTAACGGAATTTCTGGAGGTCCCAAGTGCCAAGTTTGAAACATTCCGGTTTCTCATTCCACTGTGTTTTAGTGTAGAGGAAAAAACACTGGCTCTAGAGCCAAAAGCTCAGGGCTCAAGTCCCAGCTCCACACTTAATGGCTGTGTGACCTTGGACTAGTTGCTGCATGTCTCTGGGCCTCAATTTCCTTAAGATTAAAGAGGAGTGATGGTGGCTGCCCTTCAGTGCTCCACTGAAGCTTTGCAGATCAGTGAAGTGTGATTATTCGTATATATATCATCCGTTCCGCCTCTCCCCCAACGAACCACACAGCCTCTGCAGGACTCAGGAGATGAGTCGGAAGAACAGTGCTCCCATTCAGAAATGCAAAGGATTAGGTTGACAATGAGCTCACAGAAACCTCAGTGTGATAAAAGAACCAGAAAATCATCAGTATATGCCTCAGGCTGAACTCTTAGGAACATACGCTGTACTTATCTTTGTTATGTTTGATGGTTTGTTTTTTTTTTAAGTCACTTTTTACTATGTCTTACCTATTTTCACTATCTGACAGCCCACTCCAGCTCTTTGTTCATGGTATTTCCTCTGCATGGCTTGTTCTCCTCTAACTGCTGCCAAATACTGTGTGGTCTGATTTAGTGTCTGCCTCTGGTGTCCAGTGCCTAGCACAGTAAAGGGTACACAGCAGGTGCACTGGGGACAGATTGACTGACAACCCAGAACTCAGAGAAGGACCACGGACTAGGGAGAAGACCAGGTAAATCCTACCTAGGACAACGGTCTCCAAGAGCAGAAGGGCTCATGGAGGGGGTGAGGGAGGCAAAGAGGGGGAGCAAACTTGTCCCCTGAGGGTACCGGGGGCACTGGAGGATAGAGCTGCGCGGTAGCTCAAGACCACACCAACTTAAGGAAATCTGAACTAAGAAGAGAGGCAGATGTCCCTTCCAAGAGGGGCGGAGCCCCAGGGGACAGCTCTTTCCCAGGGAGGTGGAAAAAGTCAGTACAATGGGGAGGTGAGACACGGGCACCCAGAGTAACGCCTGGGATTTGCCTTTCCTAGCTTGGAGACCCAATGTAGGAGATGTCACCTTAGTTTTGTCATCTGTGACACAGAGGTCATGAGAGTGCTCCCCTCAGAGGTTGTGGTAAGTGGAAAGGGAGGTCAGCCTAGCCGTTCCCTCCCTTCCTCTCTCGCTCCTTCCCTCCCCCCCTTCCCCTCCTTGCCTGCAGAAACCTCCCACTGCCAGCTCTGGAATGATGCCCACCAGGTGCCCAGGACTCCAGGCTGCAGGGAGGAGTGCAGCCATCCTGGGGCAGGCCCTGGGGGACCCCCAGGCGGATTCCTGTCCCCAGGGCTAGGGCAAGACTCCAAAAAAGTGATGACAGAAGGTCCTGGGGATGGGGGACTTGAATTGCAGAGAGCTCGAGACAAACATGTCTGTTTCCACATCAGATCTACACAACTAACTCTATTTGAAAATGGATAGACTCTGAAGTTTTAAGTTTCTCTGTTCTTAACCGAAACACAGAGGTGAGCTAATGTTTCCCAGTCTGCTGTTTGTGTGCCGCTCCGAACTGGTCACCTCCTTCCAGACTCAACCTTCCCACTGTCACGTGAGCTCACTGCTGCCTCTAACGATTTCCCCCAATGGCAACACTTTCGAGGACCCCCTCCTGCTCACACCTGCCCGATTGACAGCTCCCCAGGGCCCCCGACACCAGTTTCCTCTGTGACATAGATGTGACATAGATGCCCGAAGACCTTCCCATGTGCTCCCTATGGCTAATCCCGGATTCCTCTGTCGTTTCATCCCTTCCCAGGATAGGCAGAATCTAGAGGGAAAACGGCTACAGGGGGAACTTGGATCCCAACCTCATTCATTAAGAGAAGTGATCATTTACAAACCTGTATTTTAAGTACTAGGCATTATTTTATTATTATTATTTTCTTTAACTAAATGCTTCCTGTGTGCTGAGTGCCTTCCTTGCATGAAGCCAATGACCCCTTAGGGAGACAGGAGATTGTGATCTCCATTTTTAGTTGAGGAAACTGAGACCCTGGGGGATTAAGTGGATGAGGGGAGCTAGGATTCAAACCCTGGGCAACTTGAAACCACAGCCAGTGCATGGAGCTCTCCCATTATGCTGCCTCTGTCATTAGTTACAAATCCCAGCAACCCGGCTTCTCAGGGACTGGCACACGTCCAGCTGGGGACCTGGAGGATAAAGCCCTACTCTATTGAAGGAAGACCTCTACCTGATCTTCTGGGCTGTAGGCACGCCCACCCCGCTGCACACTGAGCGCACTTCTGGGGCTTTCTCCTTTTCACTCTGGCTCTTTCTCTACCTAGATGCTGCCTCCCCAGGGTATCTGAGGTTCCTGGCTAGAAAATGCCCCTTCAATGCTCTGTATTCCCTGATGGACAGGGAATGGGCATGGGAATGGACATGTCACAGGCATGGGGGCCTTGCTGGGAGACTCGGGTACAGGGACTCTGAGCTTCCCCTCCGCCACCCCTCAGAGCTGCACCTGGTTGCTGGCCATGAGGAAACGCGATCTGTCTTTCCGGCTTCCCAGCACACTCCTAGATCAGTTTTCTTCTGGGTTCAAGTGGAGCTAAAAAAAATCCCCCTTGGTTTCATATCAGCTACATCTGCTCTCAGCAAACCCTTCAACAAGAATGGGCAGGAAGAATAAATATTTATTCTACAAACGAATATATCTGATTCCATCTTCAAAAGAAAGCTGCCGTATAAATTATCATAATTTCTCCATTCTAAGATGGCATCGATTTAAAGATGTTTTATCTGCCTAATAACAGCTTTTGGGAGGAAAAACAGAAAAATGAACTAATTGATATATCAGTTGTGAGACATGTTCTATTTTTAAAAAAAAAGTATCTCAGTATCAGTTAATTTTTTTTTTTCTAAATATGGTCCAATTCAATTTTCATTTTTTTTTTTTTTTTGGCTCTGGTATTATCAGAAAAAAAAGCTCCCAAGCCTTGCTTAACTACTGTGAGACATGGCAGGTTATCAGCAAGTGTCTTGGCCCCCTTGCAGTGCTGTTTAGCACTGTGGGCTGCTGGGTCAGTGCGGGTACAGCATGGCCACCCATGCGCTAATGGCAGCTCTGAGGCCCCCAAAGCCAATGGACATGATTTCTTCCCAGCAGAGATTTCGTCTGAGCTTGCAGATACCTCACGACCATGCTGGTGGTCCCATGGAAAGCCCGTTGGAGCCCATCATAGAACCTGAGGCAAGACACTGCCCCTTGAACCTCAGTTTCCCTAGATGTAAAACAAGAGTCATAGCATAAGATAGGTGGTCTTCAAATGTTCTTCTAATGGAGTTACGGGAACTGTGGAGCTTCCTTCAGGGCAGCCTTGGGCGTAGGAGGGCTGGAATGGACTGTACTGCGTTCTCACTCCCACTTCACTCTGAACAGTTCTATTGCTTAACATTTTGTTTGCAGAAGGATTTTGGGACCAAAAGTACTTTGAAAAACATGAGTAAATGGCCTTCTGGGGTCCTTCCAACACTACTCTTGAATACATACTCTTGTATGGTCTAAAGGATAGAGCTTCCTTTCTTAGTCTGGACACCGTCAGAATCCTTCTTAGCACAGTGCTCTGGGTCGATACTCCCAAACTCTTTGTAGTCTAATCCAAGGGTTGGCAAACTTTTTCTATGAAGGACAAAATAGTATGTATTTTAGGCTTTACCGACCACATATGACCTCTGTTACAAGTACTCCACTCTGCTCTTGTAGTGAGAAAGTCATAGACAATGCATAAGGAATGAGTGTGTCTGTGTTCCAATAAAACTTTATTTACAAAAGCTGGTGATGGGCTGGATTTGGCTCGCAGGACAAGGTGCACAGATCCCTGCCTCATAATACTAATACTTCGACCAGAAAGATGAAGAAACTGAAGCCTATGGAAGGGGTTCTAGGAACTGGGTTTGCTTGGGATCCCTGTCTCCCAGACAGCGGACCTGCTTCCATGACCCCACACGGCTCATGTAGCCGTGACTCTTAGCCCGATTTCAACTACGGGCTACACTTTTGAGGGCATGGTGCCTAGAAAAGACACGTGCCCCACTTCTCTCTCTCAAGAGATCAGTTTTCCCCGAGGCTCTAAGAGGGCTATAAAAAGCCACCGAGCGGGCTGTCGACAAATTCCCCAGAGCTGGAATGACTGCAATGTGGTGCCACATTCTGTCCCCGCTGCGGCCCGACAGCTGCTCCGGGGAGGAGAATCACGCCGGACGGGCTCTGTACCTCCACCCTCATCTGGGGCGAGGCTGGGATTCCCCAAATGGAATTTTAGATGGAGGACAAGTCCTGCCTGGGGCCTCTTTCTTCGTTCCAGGAGGATGAGAGCTTCTTGAATCCTGAACACTAGAACTCTGAGGGCCACAGTGGGAGGAGGGGAAAGGGTAAGAGATAAGATCTTATGCCAGCTGCCCGGCCATATCACTCACTGATGGAAGGTGCTCCCTTTCTCTCCCCCGGTTCTCAGCACCCTCTCTGCCCCGGCCTTGAAATCCGGACCTAGTAAATCCTTGTAGCTTACCTAGCAAGTCCTCCTTATAACTGACTTGGGGATGACCCTCCAGCTTTGAGTGAAAAACTGAGGTTTGGAGGTAGGCAGGGCTGCGTAAATAGAAGGACCTTTCTAAGGCTCAGTTTCTTCATCTGTAAAATGGGGATACTTAAAAATATGTGCAATAAACTTTCAGTTATCTATCAAAAGTAAATTACGGGAAATAACTTTAAAATCCAACAGAGGGCAAAGTTACGATACACATTCTTACTGAATTCCCTTGGCAGGTGAGATGGCACTGCTCAAAAAAGGTAAGAATCACAAATATACCAAACATTGTCCACACGTTCGCACACTGACATGAGCCACGTTCCTTCTTGGGAACACACTTAATGGCCTACTGCAGATCTACATTTTGCCATAAACTTGTTTTTGTTTTTCTTTTTTTAAAGAATTTATTTATTTATTTGACACAGAGAGAGAGATCACAAGCAGGGGGAGCAGCAGAAGGAAAGAGAGAAGCAGGTTCACTACTGAGCAGGGAGCCTGATGTGGGGCTCGATCCCAGGACCCTGGGATTATGACCTGAGCAGAAGACAGACGCTCAACCGACGGAGCCACCCACTCGTCCCTGCTGTAAACTTGTAATACAAAATCATATTCATATTTTTATAATTCACACACATGCCCTAGCTACATGCGGTACAGATAGTCTTAACCATAGCCATAGGCAGCAGTTTGGGATGGAATTTTCCATCCAAATGAAACAATGAAACAAACGACATGTTTGCTGTACAGAAAGGCTAAAATACATCAAACTCGCGGTAGTGCGAGCATGAGAGGACCCCTTGTCAAATGTAGATGCCCTGACTCCCAGTGAATGCTCAGTGGGCTCTTCTACTGAACATTCGTTCTGTGTGAAACACTGGCCATGAGAAGACAAGACCGTCCCAGACCACAGGACTCGCAGATAACTAGAAGGGGCATTTCAGTTAGTGCAATAAAATCTTCTAAAAGCCAAGACTGAGGAGGGCAGCGGTCACCCCAAGTCAGAGAGGAGGTGGAAGGGGATGTGACAGAGATGTTTGCACAATGGGGTGATGCTGAGCTGGTCTCTTTTTGGATGGGGGTGGGGGGACAGCAGAGACATCTTTCTGAGACCCAGTGTTTGCATCTGTCCGATGGGGACTCAGCTGTCCACTCCACAGGGCTTTTACCAGGGTTGAGAGAAACCACAGAAGAGAAACTCAGGCTGCAGGGGTTTGCAGAGAAAGGCGTTTAGTGGTCATTTTTGTCTGAATATCCCTATGACACAGGTTCCTTCTTGTCCATGGCAACCCCCGAGTGTATGACTGTGGAGAGAGAATGGGTATGGTTACAAGAGGCTGCAAAGGCTCTGAACGAAGCCTTCGCCGTGCTCACCATCCCAACACTGTGCTGCAGCGGACACGACTGGTAAATGTAGAAATTCTTCTAAAAGTTTTAAGTGTTGTAAAAATATATGTTCTCGTGTTGCCGAGTGAGTGGCTGAGCCAAGGCGAGGCTGTGGGATCCTGCTTCCATGGCCAGACTCATGTCTACTCTAAACTGTGTGCTGAGCCATTTATTGGAGATGGATCTCCTCGGGCTAGAGCTTACACACCCTGAGAGCCCACAGCAGAGGGCAGGGTGGGGTAGGGAACGAAAGGCCCCGAGGTGAACACTGGCATGCCTAAAAGTCCACTGGGCACAGACTTGTTGTTGGGTGTGGGGGGGTGTATTCAGATTTATTATGGACTACAATAGAAAAATTGCTTGGCGTTTTAAAGATAAAATGAGACATTTCAGAAGACTACTTTGGATAAAAGATCCAGACCCTAGAGTCCCACTTGGCTGAAAAGTACACAAGACTGTGTTTGAGACAGCAGCAGGGAATCCTGGCAGGTGTTTGGGCAGGGTCAAGGGTCATGATAAAAGCAGGTCACTGCTTAAAACAGTGAGCTCATCAGACTCAGCTGGGAGCTGTGCAAACTCACACAAACCCAAGCCTCACTCCAGACCCACTGATCAGATCTCTGGGGGCTTATTTTCAGTGGGCCCCACGGGAGGGGATTCTGATCCCAGCTGGGGTCAGACAAACCGAGAGCGGTCCTCGGGGCAGGCTGGAGAAGGTGAGAGCAGAAACAGGAAGCTCTCATGCGGTGGAGGAGAAGAAGCCATAGACATTTTTCAAGAAGAGTCAACAGGATTTAAGGTCTTCTTGGATAAAGGATGAAAGCAAAGGAAGCAATGAGTAACGATGAAGCCTCCGTTTCTGCGTCCCTAAGGTGAGATTCATTGAAATGGAGAATCCTGGAGTTGAAAGTGGTCATATCCAACTTCTATGTTATAAATTTTGTATTTTTTCATTCATTTACTCAGCATCTCAACAGAGGCTTTTCGAGCATTTACTACGTGCCAAGCATGAACTCTGGGTGCTAGGGAAAGAGCTGTGAACACAGGTAAGAGGGGCCCTGCCCCCACAGAGCTCACGTTCACAGCTAATTCAATCCCACGACTGATTCTAATTATGAAAATAGCAGCCAAGGAGGAAGGAGGGCCCCTGCCTGGGAGATTGGGATAGATGGCCTTGAGGAAGTCAGGTTTGAGCAGACAGCAAAGGATGAGCAGGACTGAGCAGGCAGAGCTACAAAGCCCAGTGTGTGGAGACCCCGCAGCCAGAGATGGACAGGGCACAAAGCAAGCAGGTGACAGACACGGCAGCATCCTGAGGACCGTCATGGAGATTTTCGTTTATATCTTAAAAACACTGAGAATCCAGTGAGAAGGGTTGAAACGTGATCGGATCTATAGTTTAAATGACTGTCTTTAATGGCATCAGGTCCTCTCCTTTCTGAATTCAATCCTTGAGTGTAATTTATAAGACCCATTAAAAGTTATGATAAAGTGCAGTTTATTCTTTATTAATTTTTTTATTTTATTTTTAAAAGACTTTATTTACTTATTTGACAGACAAAGATCACAAGTAGGCAGAGAGGCAGGCAGAGAGAGAGGGGGAAGCAGGCTCCCTGCTGAGCAGAGAGCCCGATGTGGGGTTTGATCTCAGGACCCTGATGAAGGCAGAGGCTTAACCCACTGAGCCACCCAGGTGCCTTGACAAAGTGTGGTTTAAATAAAAGGTGGATACTTCAGGCGGAAGTCCCATTCTCTACAGTTCACAAAGGGGCCATGCCTAGAGAAGTCACTTGAATATTAGGTGACGGTTGTTTTTTTTTTTTTTTTTTTTTAAGATTTTATTTATTTGTCAGAGAGAGGAAGAGAGAGCGAGCACAGGCAGACAGAATGGCAGGCAGAGGCAGAGGGAGAAGCAGGCTCCCTGCCGAGCAAGGAGCCCGATGTGGGACTCAATCCCAGGACGCTGGGATCATGACCTGAGCTGAAGGCAGCTGCTTAACCAACTGAGCCACCCAGGCGTCCTGGTGACGGCTGTTCTTAGTTTATATGTTACTATGGTCCCCATAGGAAGCATTCCGTGATTCCCTGATCTGTGGCCACTCAGCCTCTGCTTCCTATGTCCCTGGCCAACTTCAGTTCTCGTAGCGGATAATTCTCATTTATGTGCTTCTCCTAGATCAAGCCCAAACCAGCCTCTCTTTGAGCTCCTGTACAGCCTTCTGGAGGGTGGTTCTATTATCTCTTCTACCGGACTGATCCTGTGTCCCCCTTTCAAATCGGTCTTGTTCACAAACAGCCCCATTTCCTCCAATATCTCCTCACGTGGTTGTGTTGTTAACAGAAAAAGAGAAACAGGAAAGGTGATCTGATTTGGTGGTGAATAAGAGGAGTTCAAAACCGGGTCACTTGGAGGTCGAGATGACTTCTGGATGGAAATGCACCATAGGCAGGAGGTAAATAATGCAGGATTGGACCCAACTCATGGCTGAAGATGGACCCTGAGCATCACCCGGGAGGAGGTGTGGCTCTCTACACAAGGGAGTATAGGGAGAGAGCTGAGAATGTGGGGAGGGAGGGGCAAGGGTCTTTAAAGAAGAAAAAGCAAGTGAGCCAGAGGGCAACACGGAGAATAGCAATTCGTGAGCACCTGCCATGGGCCGGGTGCTGGGCACTGTGCAAATAATACCACGGTCCAGTTTCCCAGTTCTGGGTGTCATTCTTCCAGCTTTGCAGACTGAGGCGACAAGGCTTAGTTGGTTAACTTGCCTGAGGGGTGGAGAAGTCCAGAGGCTGTGAGCACTGATAGCAGTGGGATTGAGGGACAGGAAGAGACGCAAGAGACACTAGGAGGGTTGGAGCAGTGGTTATTTAATGGAGACTTACTTGATTCCAAAATGCATGCTTTCTTCATCTCCACCAAGTAGCAGAATACATTTAGAGGAGTCCATAGTGGGTCAATAACACTACAGAGAAGTCCAGGGGATGGGACTCAGATGAAACAACATGGAACGATTTGTGACCCAGAAGAGCGGTCTTTCTGCAGAAGGTGTGATTGGAAGGGAGAGGGCAGGCAGCGCACAGGGTGTGGGGGACGGGGCTGGAGGCTGACATGCTGACTGTGTACTTGAGAAGTTTGGCCGGGAAAGGAAGGAGGAAAACACTTAGGGGTAGATGGCGTGTGTGCATGTGCGCGCGTGGGCAGGGAGTTTAATTTTTTGTTCAGTTGCATGTTTTTTTTTAGAAGGGTAAGAGAAGTATGAGAAGCGGATGGTATCCAAACACAGGATTGTTTTTCCCAAGCAAAGATCAGAATGGAGTAATGATAGGCTTCTGGCAGAGGTTAGGGAGGGAGGAACTTACTTGGCAGGGTTCTCACCCATGTGAGAAGGGGGGTTTGAAACTGATATTTGAGGGAGAGGCAGAAAAAACCTTGACTACAATGGAGAAGCCAAACACCATGGAGGCTGAGTGGGATAAGGACATGGAAGCAGTGCCCAATGATAGCAGAATCCTCTACATGGAAGAGAGTAAGTTCAAATCTCATGGCCCCATGGGACCACATACACTCATTGCCAAGAGTGGCTGAAATCCAAGCAACTGTATTTGATAAATATAATAGCTATCCCTCCTGAATGTTTCTTAAGAGCTAGCCTACATGTATTACCCTTCCCTATGACACTGCAAATGAAATGAAACTGAAGGTCAGAGAAATTTATTTATCTAACTCATACAAGATCATACAGCTTGAAAGTTGCAGCGCAAACTCAAACCCTTGGGGCATCTGGTTGTTCAGTTGGTAGAGCATGCAACTCTTGATCCCAAGGTCATGAGTTCAAGCCCCACATTGGGCATGGAACCTACTTAACAAACCAAAACACCTCAAACCCACATTTATCCATTCTCTGAACCATTTCAGCTTTACTGAGTCTCCAGGCTGACAAAGAGGATGTCGCAAAACCTATTTGGATGGAAAAGATTAATATGGTTGAGTATTCCTTTCAGAAGGCCAGTAATGGACAGGAGTAGACAATGAACTTGCATGTCAGGGAAGAGGTATGTCTGAACGGCAATTCATGGCCTTCGTGGTGGAAGTTGGGTGGTGAGTCACCGTGGAGAGCTCATTCTAGGAGCAGCTACAGGTTGCTTGGCCCATGAAAGCTGGATAAGGAAGATGTGGCTTTCCTAATATATATCTCAAAGCTGGTCCAACAGTGGAATGATAGTTAGAATGGGTTCTTCTACCATCTCTTGAACAATAAAAATCTCATTTAATGAAAGGCAGAGTTTCAGATTATTCCTTGAGTTGCCCAGAAGACAACCTGCTCTCCCAAAGAATACAGACTGCAAAAGAAATTCCCATCTTGGGTTGAATTCAGCTTGATGAAAAAGAACTAGTTGTGAAGTGGAAAGGAAAGGAACCTTGGGGGAAATCAGTGACTTCCATGAGGCAGGCAGATCAGACAACACCTTGGACATTAAGAAGGCAAATGACAAAATCAGGAAAATATTAGACCAAAGTCTTCAAAGAGAGAATGACTTGAGAAGACTGGGAAGTTTGCAGAGGCAAACTTACATAAAGAAACAGCCAGTCAGTAGGCAGGAATAAATAGGATAAATAAGGGAAAGTGGAGACATTGGCATGTGTATTAATATTTTATCAGTCACTCAGCGATGTCAGTTGGATGGTGGTGCAATTACTGAAGGTCAGAGATGGATTTTCAAGAGATAAGCAGCACAAAGGAGCTCCAGGACACAGAGTAGGTAGGTTATGACACAGGCCCTGTCCTTGATGTGCACAAAACTGTCTAGCTCAGTTCTTAAAACAGAGTAGGGACTCAAAAATCTGTCATCAGAGTCAGACTAGCTTGTGGAAGGACCAAGTGAAGCTTTATAAAGCAATTTTATTATGCAGAGTCTAATGAAAAAAGACTGTAATTACAATAGCATTTATTGAGTGGGTCCAACATGCTAGGCATTGGTTGGAGTATCTTCCATGCATTTAATATTTACAACAACCCCAAGAAATAGCTATTATCAGTATCCATATATATATTTTTTTAGCCTCCTATGAAGACAGAGAGTTAGTTAATTTGTCCTGTGGAAGGTGGTGTCTATGGACATCAGTCTATGATTCTCTTTGTATGATGTTCATGAATCGGGAATTCCTACTGGAAGAGATTTCATTATAAGCGGTTTCTCTGTTCTGGTGTCCTACAAATCTTGCTCTACTCACAGAAAGACACACATTGTGTTAGTAGAGAAATCCTAATTCCCAGGTTTGTTTTCATTCTCAAGGCGGTTGACTTTGGTGCTGAGCTTTTGTGTTGTCATGGCTGCTGAAGATCTGAGCAGCACAGGTGAGGTGTGGAAGAGGCCCCTGGAGCTGGCAGGAAGACGTGGCATCCAAGCCTGGCTCCAGGGCTTGGGCAGGTCACCTGCCACCGTGGAGGCAATCAGCAGTAAGCTGAAGATCGACTTTGGTTCAAACCTAGCTCTGTCCCTTACACAGCAAGTGATTGGGCAAGTTCATGTCAATGACCCAACCTTGCTGCTCTGGACAGGAGTGTATCCTCCTCTACTCCCCCCCCCCCCAAATCCATATGTTGAAGCCCCAACCTTCCAATATGACTGTATTTGGAGACAGGGCCTTTAGGGAGGTAATTAAGGCAAAATGAGATCATAAGGGGTGGGCCTGATAGGACTGATGTCCTTACAGGAGCAGGAAGAGAGATCCACTCCCTGCCTTCCAGAAGCTTCCATCTGGGCAGGGAAGGTAGGCACAAAGCATACAGCCCGAGAACTAACTCTTAGAGTAACAGCATAATGAGATAAGAGTTGCGAAGGAGAAGGAGAGTAGGTGGGGAGAGCCTGCAGCATGGGAGAGAGTTCTAGAACATTCTGAGTACTAACAGAGCCCCAGGAAGTCCAGCTTCCGAGCAGTAGTGCTCTGGAGACAGCCTTCTTAAGTGAGGTGTCAGTTACTAAGCATTTAAAGCTAACTGAATTATTGTCACCCTTGGTCAGTCTAAGGACGACATAGTCCTCCCACAATTCTGAGCAGACTAGATAGGGATTTTTGTACTGGGGACCAGACAGGGTGATATGTGACAACTTTCTCTATCTCCGGGGTGGGGGTGGGGGCTCTTTGGTTTAGATGTACCACGTGGGAGGTGGGAAGGGAGGGCTGAGGGACATTAGAGGTGCCTCTTCTCTCTACTTTTCCTCCCTGGTGAGTGTGTATACTCTCTGTAAACCTATCCAGGAGTCGGCTAACAGGTGAGCACTGCTTTTGGGATCACAATCTCTGTCTCCAAAACGCGGATCAGAAGCCCCGCCCATTTCCTGCATGCCCTTCCAAGCATGAAAGGAGGTGTAGCGGTATTTTGTGCTGAGAGCAGGTGGGTGGAAAGGTTTTCCCCAGCATCTTGAACTGGAAGCTGCTGGGGTTTCCTAGAGCCCCTGGGAAGTCCTTAAGACTGGCTGTCCTGTACTGGGAGTGCAGGCCAGCTTATCAGGAAACCTCACGCACTCATCCCTGACCCTAGTGCTCTCCTAACCGCTTCCACACCCACCCGGTCACTCTTCCCGCCCCCCACTCCCTGCCTTGGGGGCCTCAGCACAGAAAACAAACAGATGGATGAAAGGTGTGAGATTATTAAGGAGGTAGAGGAATTTTCCATTAATAATAACAACAACAATAATAATAATGCTTCTCATGTCGGCACAGCATTGACCAGTTTACCAAGCGCATTCCCTCCTGTGATCGCTCAGCCTGGCAGAGGTGGGTGGCTGGAACCCTGGCGTTCCGATCCCCAGCGTTCGACACTGCCCCCATATCCAAGCAGGCCACTACTTCTTCGCAGACACATGTCTTTGAAGAGTCTAGGCCTTTTCTTGGGCAGGGCACCCCTCAAGGGCTGCTAACTTTTCTCACGTCAATGTACACACGCTCTCTCCAATCTCTGAAACTTTTATCAAACAAACTCAATTCCTGAAAAAGGGTGGGAGCCAGAAGGGGCCTTGCAGAGACCACAATGTAACTTTGTCACTAGTCCAGAGAGGTAGAAGGATTGGGTGAAGGTCACACAGCCTGGCAAAGGCAGAGCCCGGGCTCAGATACCCACGCGCACAGAGGCAGGCTCGCCTGTCCCTGCTCTCAATGCCTTAGGCAGCAGTAAACTCCGGTCTCCAGGGGCGTCTCTTGGTGGGGGGGCACGGTGGGGGGGTTTTGGGAGTGTACCTGCCAACCCCATCTTACCCTTCCAGAGGGGAATGGGGTGGGAGGAGCTCGCTGTCCTCAGGAATCCCGTGGGGGCATTCTCTAATGGAGTTGACTCTGAGTGTAGGAAACTGGTCTTACACACAGGATGCCACTCCGACCCGGGACGCGAGGGACTTATCTACACCCGTGCTGCCCCGGCGGAAGGAGGCACCTGTCCACTCTGCCCCGGGCCTCCCACCCCCGACCCCGCGCCGGCTCCGACCCCTCCTCCGCCCCCCACCCCTCTACCACCTCCTCCTCCCCTCGGGCCCCTGGATTGCCGTTCTCCTCCCCGCCCCGCGCGGCAGCCAATGCGGCTGCCGCGGCTCCTCTTACCCCGGCCTCGGTCCATGGCGCCGGCGGCGGTCCCCGGGCGCGCCGAGCAGGGCGCAGCTGCTCGGTTGGGGCTGGTAGCGGCCGGCGCTGCGCTCTCCGGTCCGGCCCCGCGGGAGCGCCCTCCGCGCACGTCCCCTCCCCCAGACAGGATGCCTGCCCGGCGCCCCCCCGCCCGCGCGCGCCCGCCCGCGCCCGCCCTCACGCCGCTCCCGGAATAGACCCGGAGCACGCCTCGCCCCCTGGGCGGGGGGCCGGCCGGTGTCCCGGGTCCCGCACACACCCACGCCACACCCTGCCTCGCGCACGCCCCCGCGCCCCTCCCGCGGTGGGCCGGGGAGCCACTGCCAGGTTCACGCGCTCTCTCTCCGGAGCGGCCCACCCCTGCCCGGCCCGCGCGGTCTTGCGCTCTGCTTGCGCTGGGCTGCGGATGGGGGGGCTTACTGTCGCACCTTCCATCCCATTCCATCCGCAGACTGCCCAGACTGTTAGAACTTGTCCCCCGTCCCTCCACCCCCAGGGGAATCAAAACATCTCCTTGCAGCTGCCCCTCATTTCCTGACTCTGGGTTTATGGTCTCTACTCGACAGGTCTTGCTTGAGCGCTTTCTAGTGCTGATAGTGGACAGGGCGCTAGGCGGGTGCAGCGTCAATAATGGTGTGAGAGAAGAGCGGAATAATAAAGATCTGCAAAAAGGAAGATCGCCAAAGACAAGGACAGAGACGATTAAAAGGTGGGCAGAGCTTGGGATATTTCCAACTTCTGGAACTTTTGTGTATTAACGGTGAAGAAATATCAAAACGGAGGGGTACAGCGGTGTGGAAGTGAATGCGTTCAGCACACTTTTGTATGCTAGTGCAATGTAAGTGTGCTCTTTCCAAAAATTATTGGAGCATATAGAATAAATACTGCTGTGGCCAGTGTGGCTGGGCCAGGAGTGGGATTTAAGTTTAAGTGTGTATGAAGAATGTCGACTTCTTTCATCCTATTAGTGTTATCTCTGTGAAAGCAGGTACAACTCATTTACAGACTATATCAAATGTCTAAATTGAAGACCTTTTATAATGTGAAGTCCAAGCCCAGTTGTCCTCCTAGACAGCCTTCCTCCCCAAGATGGGCCAAGTCTTCTGTTTTCAGTTTTGATTAGGGAACTCCTTTGACTTAGAACTTCCTGGCATTGGGAATGCCTTTGCAGAGGCAGACAGAGGAGGAACAGCTTGGGAAAGAGAATCCTGCAACTTCCTGGCCTGGGTGTCTTTTCTCCATGGCTTTTATGGGCAAGTTGTAATTAATGCTGTCTTCAAGAAATTGTGTGTGTTGTCTGTAGTGTGTATGTGTGAACATGCAGAGGAAATGTGGTGTACTGAATAAAACAATAGGATTTGAGTCTGAAAACTTGTGTGTGAGGTCTTGCTCTATAAAGTGCGTAAGCCTGGCTTGCTCATTTGTGCTTGGGGAGACCTCTTATTGACCTCGTAGGGCTGTTGAGAGGGCAGATGAAATGATGATACAAACCCACTTTATAAACCATAAATAGCTATAAAAATGTGAGCCATTATTATTTTCCAAGTTCCTCTTTGTTCCTGCCTACTTTTCCAATTTGAAAAGGTCAGTTTAAATTCTAAAGCAGACAACCAACAATTTACAAGTGGATTAAGTTCCCTAAGTTCACTGTTGGAACTCTGAAACCCTTGAAAACAAGGCTGTAAATGGCAGTTAAGTTCCTAGGCCAGCCCATTAATACTTTTAAAAACACAATATTTCACTTGAAAGAATAAAATAATATAAGATATAACAATTGGCAAGAGAGATGGAGTCTGGTAGATTTTTAAAAGAAATTTCAGACACTTTCAAGGACCTTGGAGGTTCCTCAGAGAATTGGGACAGAAAAGTAAAAAGAGATAAGGATAACTTATATGGATCTGTGGAATAATTTATGGAGTAGGATTAACTGAGCTGTGAACTGGAGAAAATGTATAGGTGGAGGAACACAGTTCATGTGCAGTTCTGCTAAGGAGTAAGGAAAAGAATGGTCTGTGGAGGCGGGTGGTTCTGGTTTAGATAATTACTCATAATGCCCACTGGGTGGCACTGTTGACTAAGTTGACTACAGCTTGGTTGCAGTCAGGATGATGGAATGAGAAACCCTGTTTTGGGTTCCCCAGGCAAGGAATGACTATATACATACATATATATATATATACTATATACATACATATATATATATATATATATTCCTAAGTGAACTGATGAAACGTGGTGTTGTTTTTATGGTGATGACAGACCCCATTAAATTAAAGGGACAGAGAAAAAAATATATATATATTTCTAATATATATGTATTTTTTTCTCCCATTAAATTAAAGGG